>NC_138778.1:58405524-58508024 GCF_965119305.1 Pelophylax lessonae | reverse complement strand
AACCGTTTTCAACTTCGCAACAGACCATTTTAAATGAGCTTTGGTCTACAGAAGACAGCAATGTTTCTGGATCATGTTCAGCTCTGACTTCTTCTTTGCAAGATAGAGCTTTACCCTGTATTTTTGGATGGCAAACTGTGTTCGCAGAGTGAATTTTGAAAGTATTCCTGAGCCCATGCAGTGATGCCCATCACAGAATCATCTGTTTTTATGCAGTGCCGTCTGAGGGCCTAGGGGATTGGAGCGGAAAAGGAAGTAGTTACCTGTCTAAATCAGGTACCCTCTCCTCAAAAGTGCCATTTCTTCACCAGAGAGGTCTTCAAGCAGAACTTCCTCTTTTGGGTTGAACTGCGCTTTTAAGTCTTTTAGATGCAGTTTTTCACAGATTGATGAACCTCTGCCCATCTTTACTTCTGAGACACTCTGACTCTCTAAGATGCTCCATTTTATACCAAATCGTGTTTTTGATCTGTCGCCTGTTAACCTAATTTGTTGCAAAATATTCTAACAGCTCTTCTCTGTTATTAGCAGTTATTTTGCCAGCTTTTTGTTGCCCTGTCCAAACATTTTTGAGACTTTTTTGTTTATATCTTTGGAAGGTCCCACCAAAACTGGGACAGTTGGGAAATATGGATTTATATTAGAAAGAGAGAGGATTTTAGGTTCTGTACTGGGAGGGAGAATTTGGGTGGGAGGATTTGCGATAAAACTGGGAATAAGACTTGTGTTGGCGTGGGGGATATGAGGGAAAGAGGATTTGTGCTGCGGAGGATGGATTGGAGAGGATTTGACCCAACATGGTGGGGGGGAGGACTTGGGAGAGATGTTTTTTGCTGGGAGGGGGATTTGGGGATGGTGAGCAAAATTTGTCCTGGAGGTTTTTGAAGAGGGGGAAGAAGGGGTTGTGCTGGGATGAAGGAGTAGGGTGGATTCATACTAGAAGTGGGGAAAAGATTTGTGCTGGGAGGGGATTTTAGGGGTGAGGTATTTGTGCTGGGATGAGTAGTTGTACTGGTAGGGGGGATTTGGGGGGGGGGTGGAAGAAGATCTGTGCTTGGAAGGGGAATTTGGGGGAGATGATTTGTGCTAGAAATGGAGAAAGGATCTACGCTGGGAGGAGGTGAATCTGTGCTAGAAGGGGGATTTGGGGGCAGGGGGGAAATATATGCTTGAAGGGGGGAGAGAATTTTTGCTGGGGGATTTGTTGTACTGGAAAGGGGGATTGGGGGGTATTTGTGCTAGGGGGATATGGAGAGGGGAAATTGGGTGAGGCAGGATTTGTACTAGAATGGGGTTGAGCTGGGATGGAGGATTTGTCTGCTCGGAGAAGAATTCGTACCGGGGGGGGGCATGCAAATTAGTGGTGGATTAAAAAAAATTTGAGGGCAGGGAGTGGGATTTTTTGCTGAAAGGGTAATGTGGGGGAGAGTATTGCTTGTGGGTGGGGGGTTGCATTCTGCTTACCTCTACACCCCTGACTCCTGCACCCCTTTTTGTTATTTACACCTGACTCTTACTATGAATTAAACACTCCTGTCCCCTGCATTCTGTGCATTTTGTACTCCTTCTCTCTGCTCTCTCTGTGTCATGTACTCCTAAACCCAGCACTGACTATAGCCCTCTGTGCATTACATACTGTACTGATCCTTCAACACACCCTGGACCTCTGCAGTCTGTATTATGTATCCTAAACCCTGACACTGACTGCAGCACTCCCCAACCCCCTGTGCACTGCTTTACACACTCCTGCACTATATACACAATACTGTACATTATATACTTCTCACCAAAGTGTTGCAAGTGTCCTGTGCAAATTCTTGCCTTTAGACTGTGATCAGTTAGCATTGTTCCCTGCTATCTCAGTGGACTATGAACACCTCATTCTGTTTTAGAGGATAGAGGGAGGTCTAACAGTTATGTAGGCCTAACACATTCCCTGACTCCTAGGATGACAACGCTGATCAGTATGGTTGTGGCCTTGGGACAGAAAGTGTGTTAAAGGCAGGATTACTAGGTTATAGTAAAGGGGGAAAAACGTGAAATACAAAAATGAATGTAGCCAATATATCTGAGGACTGATAAGCTGCAATACTGTAAATTTTTGTTCTTGGGTTTCGATATACTTTAATCTGTCAAAAACTGAGCACCTAATTTTAAATAGGAGCTACAGTCTAATACACATGTTGCACCCTCCTAGGTAGGTGCTAGAAGAGAGTATAGTTTTTGGGTCTTTCTGCTTACCAGGAAGATTGCCAAGTAAATTTATAGTGCTCTCTGCCTACCAGGGAACAGGATCCATTGGTAGGGTCTGCTCATGGTGCTCAGGTGCAGCTCAGCTTGTCTGAATGTTTGGCACTGGTCCAATAGGGAGGCCCTGGTGATTAGCAGAGGAGCCTCGGTGCAAGCTGGGTGACTGTATAAATGCCAAGAGCACATGTGCTTGGGGTCTTCGGCTAGATAGTGGGATCCTGGAGGGAGGGAGCAGACTGCCCCTCCTCTGTAGAAGTTGCCATGCGGCCTCAGGTGGTCAACTCAAGGGCCTGAAAGTTAGAGAGGAGCTGAACCCAGATGTCCTGCAGAGCTGACTGGAAGGAAGACACTGGAAAGGATATGATTTTGCCTACATTGAGTACAGATCTGTGTCATGTGGCCTGTCATGTGACAGTGGTTGGGTGTCAGTCAAGGGAATGCTAGAGAGTGTTCTGAAGATAATGTAGTTGCATCAAGTCTGCTGCTATAGAGACAGCAAGAAGACTTAATTCTTCCATACAAGTGGCAGTATGGTTAAAGCAGTGTGTCTGCTTCCACAAATGATCTGGTGAGGCCAAGTGAGAGTTGTCCTTATCCATTGTGAATAATTTTGTTGGAGTATCCCACTATCCCCTTCTCCCACAATAAATACAAAAACCAAATACTCTGGACTGTTTATTGAGTAACGAGCAAAATGGGAGTAGGGAGGGATGTGTGAAAACTCCCAACAACTGTCTGCAGGTAACCAGAGGGAGGCCCAAGAAGTCAACACACAGCAAGCCCTACGGGGACAGTGCTACATGCAGAATTGGAATAAAAACATAATTGAGATGGCTGTGAATTGCATATATAAAAAAAGGGAGTTGCGCTATAGCATGTAAATCATAACAGTCCACGTATACATCCAATTGCTTGAAGATGTAGGCTTGTAAAATGGCCTCATGAAACTGGTGAAAGTCCACAATGGGATAACTGACAGTCTAAACGTGCACACCAGGTGATTAATCAGCACAAAATGGTGTGAGTTCCCAACCACCATATACTGCCTCTTACCAGAAGTTGGTGGGATTAGCGCATTGAGTGGTTTAAGGACCACTACAGCCATTCTCCCGAACCAAGCAGCTCCAGGAACTTCCAATCCAATTGTCATGGGAAATTATGAGGTAATGGGCACAGACTCCCTTCTGGATCCTGGTTGTATCGTGTCTCACATATAGTGGGGGACATCAAAACAAAAGGGACAGGCCCATAGTGCATTACCTCAAAACGATTTTTATTCAAACATACAGTAGGGCATGCACTCACCCATTAGAAGATAAAAGCAGGCATGTAAAATACAGCTGTGGAGTACCAGAGGCGATCCGCGGTATTCCTTCCGTATACCACCAAAAAGATGGCAGACTTCGGACTTCCAGGTGTGAGGTAATGACGCTTGGCTAGCTCCTTCCGACGCGTTTCGTCATTACGACATCTTTGAGGGGGCGTAGCCAAGCGTCTGCGTCACAACCCTTAAATAGACAAACTCCACAAATCAAAAATCAAATCACCTGTGGAATCTATCCAGTCACGGCCGCCCGGAAACCGGAAATGACCCATGCGCTCCACCAAGAAGCACCGGAAGCCACAGGATACACTATTGGGACAGGAAATAGCAAAAGTATAACTATCCCAAGGGGGACACAGCCCCAAATTTCTAGAAGATGATTTATAGGTAAAAAAATGATATATAAATTGGGAACATCACACTCGGAAATCCGAGAGGGACACCGTTACAGAGAGCCAAAAAGGCACACCCACAGCAAAAATGGCAAAATACACCATACATATAAATACATGTAAAAACATATAAAACAGAACAGATCATACATGAAGCCATAGATTAATCCAATACATTAGAAAAATAGGAGTATAACCCAATTGAGAGGAAGAGAAAAAGAAATTAAACAAAATAAAAATAATAAAAAAATAAAAATAAAATAAAGTTAAAATAAGAGATAAAAATAAATAAATAAAAATAAAAATAAAAAATAAATAAAAAATATAAATAATAATAAGAATAAAAATAAATATAAATAAAGATAAAATAGAAACACAAACCAAAAATAATAATTAGTCAACATAGGATATTGCTGCACATGTCCACATACAATTTACTTACAAAATCAATAGTTGCTTATTTTCTCCCTGGAATCCGGCTGCGGCTATGGAAGATGTGCGCAGCTGTATCCGGCCTGCATTCTTTTGCAGGTTTTTGTGCAGCTGGCTATCCAGCATGCACCTCCCGATTCTGCACCTGTGCAGTAAAAACACTGCTAGGCACAGTTTGATGCAAGCTTTAGATGCCTGAAGACTCCTGGGATCGAAGACATAGATGTCCCAGGAGTCAACGGGGCAGACTGATGACGTAGTTGCCTAGGTGGCCACAACCAGAAGTCCAGGGGAAAGCTATTAAAAAAAAAAGTTACTGTCTGACAACGTTGCAGAGTTTAACAATCCAAAGATATCAGCACTATGGGTGGGCATTAAAATAAGGCTAAGGCTGAGTTAACGCTGGCATTAAAAGCAGGTGTTTGACAGGTGTTGAAAACGTTCCTTAAACGTCTATGCAAATAATACAACGGAAAACACATACAGGTGCATCTCATAAAATTACAATATCATCAAAAAGTTACCTTACTGTATTTTAGTAATTCAGTTCAAAAAGTGAAAATCATATATTTTATACAGATGTGTTACACACAGGGTGATTTATTTCAACCATTTCTTTCTTTTAATTTTGATGATTGTGGCTTACAGCTAGTGAAAACCTAAAATTCAGTATCCAAAAGTACCAATACCTGGCTTATTGATCATGGTATCACTGTGCTTGATTGGCCAGTAAACTCGTCTGACCTAAACCCTATAGAGAATCTGTGGGATATTGTCAAGACTAGAGGAAGATGAGACATCAGACCCAATAATGCAGATGAGCTGAGAGCCGCTATCAAAGGAACCTGGGCTTCCGTAACACCTCAGCAGTGCCACAGGCTGATCACCTCCATGCAACGCCACATTGATGCAGTCATTCATGCAAAAGGAGCCCAGACCAAGTATTGAATGCATACTATACTGTACATGGACATGCTTTTCAGTAAGCCAACATCTCTGTATTAAAAAATACTTTTTTTTTTATTAGTTCTATGTAATATTCTAATGTTATGAGATTCTGAATTTTGGGTTTTCACTAGCTGTAATCATCCAAATTAGAAGAGAGAAATGCTTGAAATATATCACTCTGTGTGTGACGCATCTATATATAATACAGTATATGAGTTTCACTTTTTATATTGAATTCCTGAAATAAATTAACTTTTGAATGATATTCTAATTTTATGAGATGCATCTGTAGTGCTGTTCACATTATAAAAAACATGAAGCGTTAGCGTCGCTTCGCTTCAAAATTGAAGCCTCATGTTGAGTCAGGAGGGGTTTGAAGCCTTTTAACGCCTCCCATTCAAATTCATGGTAACACTTTGCAAGCTCTCTGGCAGGCGTTAGCGTTGAGGTTGCAGTGCGGTTGCGGGGTATTAAAATTAGTTTATTTCTTTCAATTTCCATTGTGGAGCGGTTTAAACACACCTTAAAGGATAAGTCCTCCCTAAAACTAAAATCCCTGCATCTTTAGATCTTCACGATCTAACACTAACCTAACATACCTTTTTTGAAGCTGATCCGACCCAATCTCCAGCGGCAGAAGCTCTTCAGAGAACATGGCCAACAACAGCTGTGAATTGAATGGTATGTGACGTCACCCATAGAGTTACTATGGGGCTTCCACTGTCGGCTTTGTCTTCTGCACCCGCCTGCACAACGAAGCTGCAGCTGACAGCTCAGCGCTGGAGATCGGGTCGGATCAGCTTCAAAAAAGATATGTATACTGATTTTTTCAATCTCCAGCGCTGAGCTGTCAGCCGCGGCTTCGCTGTGCAGGCGGGTGCAGAAGACACAGTCGACAGCGGACTGCACCGGAACTGACGAGCCGTTCCTTCAGAGTCAGAGCTACGTGTGCCTAGGCCGAGGGAAGGTGGAAGAGCCATCAGAGTAGTAATACAGAGCTCGCCGTAGCAAACACAGTGGGTGTGGTTGAATTGAGTTAACAGTGGGAGGGGCTTAAAGGGGCATGGTTAAATGAAACAAAAGCCTTCTTGTATGCTTAGATAGCTGTGCAAGAGTCTCACACACATGTATAACCACTTGACCTTTGGAAGATTTACCCCCCTTCATGACCACGCAATTTTCTGCGATACGGCACTGCATTACTTTAACTGAAAATTGTGTGGTGGTGCTACACTGTAACCAAATAGAGCTTTCTTTTGGTTGTATTGGATTACCTCTGCATTTTTTATTTTTTGCGCTAGAAACAAAAACGGCCGACAATTTAAAAAATATATATATACACAGCATCTCACAAAAGTGAGTACACCCCTCACATACATATTGGCCTAAATTGATGAAGGCATTTGATTTTTTATTGGATGTGTTTTATAGCAGAAAGTAAAAAAAAAAAAAATATATATATATATATATATATATATACAGTATATCACAAAAGGGAGCACACCCCTTCCATTTTTGTAAATATTTTATTATAACTTTTGATGTGACAACACTGAAGAAATGACACTTTGCTACAATGTAAAGTACTGAGTGTACAGCTTGTATAACAGTTTCAATTTGCTGTCCCCTCAAAATAACTCAACACAGCCATTAATGTCTCTGCAACAAAAGTCAGTACACCCCTCAGTGACAATGTCCAAATTGGGCCCAATTAGCCATTTTCCCTCCCCAGTGTTATGTGACTCATTAATGTTACAAGGTCTCAGGTGTGAATGGGGAGCAGGTGTGTTAAATTTGGTGTTATCGCTCTCACTCTCTCATACTGATCACTGGAAGTTCAACATGGCACCTCATGGCAAAGAACTCTCTGAGGATCTGAAAAAAAAAGAATTGTTGCTCTACATTAAGATGGCCTAGGCTATAGGAAGATTGCCAAGACCCTGAAACCGAGCTGCAGGATGGTGGCTAAGACCATACAGCGGTTTAACAGGAAAGGTTCCACTCAGAACAGGGCTCGCCATGGTCGACCAAAGAAGTTGAGTGCACATGCTCAGCATCATAGCCAGAGGTTGTCTTTGGAAAATAGACATAGGAGTGCAGCCAGCATTACTGCAGAGGTTGAAGGGGTGGGGGGGTCAGCGCTCAGACCATACGATGCACACTGCATCAAATTGGTCTGCATGGTTGTCGTCCCAGAAGGAAGCCTCTTTATAGATGATGTAAAAGAAAGCCCGCATTTTGCTGAAGACAAGCAGACTAAGGACATGGATTACTGGAACCATGTGCTGTGGTGTGATGAGACCAAGATAAACTTATTTCGTTCAGATAGTGTCAAGCGAGTGTGGCGGCAACCAGGTGAGGAGTACAAAGACAAGTGTGTTTTGCATACAGTCAAGCATGGTGGTGGGAGTGTCATGGTCTGGAGCTGCATGAGTGCTGTCGGCACTAGGGAGCTACAATTCATTGAGGGAACCATGAATGCCAACATGTACTGTGACATACTGAAGCAGAGCATGATCCCCTCTCTTTGGAGACTGGGCCACAGGGCAGTATTCCAACATGATAACGACCCCAAACCAGAGTTGTATAAAGTACTTGAAACCCATACTTGAGTAGAAGTGGAAGTGCTCGATCAAAAAGTGACTTGAGTAGAAGTACTAAAGTATTCAACATTTTTTGTACTTAAGTATTGCAAGTAGTTTTTTTAAAAATGTTGCTACTCTAGTACTGAAAGTAAAAGTACCAGTAGTTTTGAAAAAAAAATTGCTACTCAAGTACTGAAAGTAAAAGTACTGTGTTATGTAGTTATTAAAGAAAGAAGTCAAAAGTTTGAACATCATATTGTTTTTTATTATTTCAAATGCAGCTTTTATTTATACATACAGTAGCATTTATTTTCGTATGCGCTGATAATACACATGTTTACTTCATGAAACCTGCCATCTACTGTTCTGACAGTGGTAATTTTTATAATAGTAACAAGTAACTATGCAGCACAAAAAAAAAAATATTGGAGTAGAAGTATTGAAATCATCGAAAAAATGTAGTGAAGTAAAAGTGGAAGTAGGAGAAAAAAATTCTAGGAAAGTACAGATACCGCCTTTCGGTACTTAAGTACAGTAGTGAAGTAGTTCTACTTAGTTACTATACATCTCTGCCCCAAACACATCTCCAAAACAACCACTGCCTTGCTAAAGAAGCTGAGGGTAAAGGTGATGGACTGGCCAAGCATGTCTCCAGACCTAAACCCTATTGAACTTCTGTGGGGCATCTTCAAACAAAAGGTGGGGAGCGCAAGGTCTCTAACATCCATCAGCCCCGTGATGTCGTCATGGAGGAGTGGAAGAGGACTCCAGTGGCAACCTGTGAAGCTCTGGTGAAGTCCATGCCCAAGAGGGTTAAGGCAGTGCTGGAAAATAATGGTGGCTACACAAAATGTTGACACTTTGGGCCAAATTTAGACATTTTCACTTAGGGGTGTACTCGTTTTTGTTGCCAGGGGTTTAGACATTAATGGCTGTGTGTTGAGTTATTTTGAGGGAACGGCAAATTTACACTGTTATACAAGCTGTACACTCAGTACTTTACATTGTAGCAAAGTGTCATTTCTTCAGTGTTGTCACATCAAAAGATATAATAAAATATTTACAAAAATGGAAGGGGTGTGCTCCCTTTTGTGATATACTGTATATATATATATATATATATATATATATATATATATTTTTTTTTTTTTTTTTTTACTTTCTGCTATAAAACACATCCAATAAAAAATCAAATGCCTTCATCAATTTAGGCCAATATGTATTCTGAAAACTATGGTATATTTGTATTTATTTATTTTTTTACTAGTAATGGTGGCAATCAGTGACTTATAGAAGGGTGGCATTATTACGGCGGACATTCTGACACTGACAGACACTTTTTGGGGACCAGTGGCATAAAAAAATATGCACTGTCACTGTACTAATGACATTGGCTGGGAAGGGGTTTTCATCAGGGGCAATCAAAGGGTTAACTGTGTGCCTAGCCACTTTATCTGTGTACTGTGGGAGGTGCTTTTACTAAGGGAAGGCATGGATCCATGTCCCTGCTTTGCAGAGACAAAGGATCCATGCCTTTCCCCCTGACAGAACGGCGATCTGCCTTGTTTTACATAGGCAGATTGCCATTCTGCCTGTGTACCGAACTGTAGGCGGGTGCCAGTGGACATCGAGTCTGCGGTAGAAACACAGTGGGAGCGAGTCGCCGGCAGCGTGAATTCGCACTCGCTACCCGGAAGAGCCGGATCACGTATATATACGTGATCTGGTGCAGAGGTGCCGCCCTGTAGCAGTAAAACTGCTATATGGCGGACCTTAAATGGATAAACCTCAGCACAATCATTTTTTTTTTTTTATTAAACTCTTCCATTACAAATGATTTTGCGCACACTGAAAGTAGACATTAAAATAGTCAGGGACTGCTTAGAACCCTGCAACTTTTGAGACAATAAACACTATGCTCAGAAGTGTGTAACATACAATATAGTGTATATAGTAGAGGAGTCTGTTAAGCTGGCCAAACACAGTTAGTGAGCCGAATGATCCCTCCATCCACACAAACAAGGTGGAGAGACAAATCCCCCCAACTCCACCGACCCCCCATGCGGGTGATTGTATTCTGACAGTGACAATAGACACTGATCAATTCAATATTTTCCAACATGCCCCTTCAACAGAAGTCAATCAAACGATCAACTTCTGTCTGACACGGACAGCCACACACCAATTGAAATTTGTGCCATTGCTGCTAAATTTCAATTAGTGCATGGCCAGCTTAACACACAAAGTCATGTGGTCAATGCCAGATTTAGAAGTAAGTAACATGCATAGTGCATGGGCCAGGAATATGTAACACATACTGCGCAGGGGTCAGGGGTAACTAATGCACAAACTGCTTGGGTCAGGTGGGTGTAATCTGCATATCACAGGGGTCAGGAGTAACCTCTTATTGCAACCCTCCCCCCCCCCCCCCTACACACACTCCTTCTCCTAGCACAGATCTATTCCCCCCAAAAATCCAACTCCTAGCATAAATCCCCCCCCCCCCCCCCACACACACATTCAATCTCGTTGCATAAATCCTCTCCCCCAAAAAATCCACCTACTAGCACAAATCCCACCCCCCACATTTCATCTCCTACCATAAATGCTCTCCCCCCCAAAAAATCCACCCCCTATTATAAATTCCATCTCCTAGCATAACTCCTCTCCCCCCAAAAATCCACCTTTTAGCACAAATTCATCTCCTAGCACAAATTTCCTCCCCCCCCCCCCCTCCACCCCCACATTCCATCTCCTAGCACAAACCCTCTCCCTCCCTAATTCTCCCCTCCCAGCACTAATCTCCCCCTAAAATTCCACATCCCATCACTAATTCCTCACCTCCTTGCAAACCTTCCCCCAAAATTTCCCCTCCTCGCACAAATACTCAACCCCCACCCACATTCAATCTCCTAGCATAAACCTTCTCACTTCCTAATTCCCCCCTCCCAGCACTAATCCTCTTCCCCCAAAATTCCACCCCCTATCACCAATTCCCCACGGCCAATTCCACCTCCTAGCAAACTCCCCCTTCCAAATCCCCTCTTCTAGCTCTAAGCATCTCTCATTAGCCTCCCATTTGAAGCTCTACAAAAATGTTTAAAGAAGCTAAAGTACAAAGCAGTTTGTATTAGGATTATAGAGTAATTGTGTGCACAGCCATTAATCATTTTGTCAAAATATAAAATATCATTATGGTTATGATAATTATTGCTACTACAGCTATAACCTTTATCCAAAGCACTGCTCGCTTGTAGCGTACTGACTATGCTGACAGCTCTCCTGCTGCCTGTCCTTGATTTAGGCATGCTTTATGTTAAGATCAATGACACATATTGTGACTGTTGACACTGCCAGCTGCTACATAGTGAGCTAGCTGGAGGGCCCTATCAAAATTTTGCTAGGGGGACCCACGATTCGTAGTTACGCCCCTGACCGAGGTCGCTGTCCGTGTGTAGCCTCAACTCTTGCCTTAAATATGAGCGCTCCACTCATGCGAACAGAGCTGTCCTGCTTAAGGGAGATATTTGCCTAAAAGACAATTGTGAGAATGTAGGATGCTGCATGCACATCCAACTGTTTAATGTCTACGGCAAGCTTTAGACGCAATACACGCCACGCTTTGAAGAATGGACAACTGTTATGCCACGTTTTACCAGTAGGTGGCACTTCAATGCCCTCAAACTATCCATGGCATATAACAGGCAACCTACAAGCTGATCCAGGGTAAAAAAAAATAAAAAATTAAAATACAACATGCATGTTATTTTTAAAATGCCCTTCTGGAATGTAATCTGTACTATCCGCAGCGCAAATATGAGGCATTACATAACAAATGTATGAAAAGGAAGATATTTTCAGAAAAGACACTTTAGGGAATGTTAAAAAAGTATATGTCTTTATGTAGGATAAGCAATAGGAATAATGAATGATTTAATAAAAAAGCTGCATAAATGTGCAAATTATAGCTTTTAATTAGGCAAGTGCAGGATTATTTATAAAACAATATCAAGTGCAACCGTGATGTGCAAGATACAGAGCAACCAATCATACGGCTTTTACCTTTCATTAATTCAGAGCAGTCAATTATATAGATATAGATATAAATATAGTGCATTTTTTTTGTTTTTGGCTTAATAACCCTCATTTTATTTTTTCCCATTGTTGATGAGTCTTATTGACCATTATATTTAGGGAATACTCAAGAAAATGTAATATTGCAACCCAAGTTTAGCGTTGGATAGATGGCGGTGATTAGCGATAGAAAGACGCTCTTTAAACACACAATTTCCATTTGCGGCCCTTGAAGCAGAATTTGTGCGGTCCTAGAATGCGTAATATTATAATGCACACTTTTGTAAGTGTCTTAAACCACTGGAGAATGCAGGATTTAATTAGACGCCACACTGCTTTCAGGTTATTGTAATGAGAACTGCAATGCTCAATAGGACCATAAACCACATTACCGACGATACAAACCGCATCTTCCCTCCTCCCCTCCCCCCACGACTGCAGCAGGGAATGTGACAGCGCCTGGAATGACTTGGGGACGGATATTGGCATTTTTATGCAATGTCTTGGGATGATTTTTAGGAGGCTCCGTCAGCCTCTCGGCCACACGTCTTTTATAAAAGACATTCATCCCAGATTAAGCAGGTAATTAATTGCAAACGGAGTTGTCTCTGATTTACCGAAACAGACCGCGTGAAATAAACACTTCCATCCAGCACATGAAGCACAATTCCTGGAATTTTCACTAAGGCTGGCCATACATTATACAATTTGTTTGCAATTTTCTGCACAATTTTCTTCAGATTTACCTTCAACTATGTAGTACAAAGCAAAAGAACAAACACAAAGTGGGACTTTATATGAGGAGTGACCAGCTAAAGAGTAATATTGTGGATACATTAATGAAAGGAAAAACAAATGAATATATAAAAAACATCTGTATATTGAAGGTCTAAAGACCAATACTAATAAAACCAATATTTCTGGATATAGGCATGTAACTCATAAAATTGGGATAAACATGAATACCGTATATACTCGAGTATAAGCTGAGTTTTTCAGCACATTTTTTTTATGCTGAAAACGTCCCCCTCAGCTTATACTCGAGTCATAAAAAAAAAAAAAATAATTTTTCCGGCCGGCCCGATGTGCACCGAGGTCCCTTAGATTTAAAAATGGCGCCGCCCGGCGGCAACATGTCACTGCGCATGCGCCGCTGCCGCTCGGGAAAGGCCGTAAATGTTCGTCTATTTCCAGGAATAGCCGAACGTATACGAGCTTTCCCGAGCGACTGAAGGCGCATGCGCAATGACGTGTTGGCGCCGGGCATACTACAAGAGATGCAGTGCTGCGGGCATGGTACACCTGTACCATGCCCGCAGCACTGCATCTCCTGTAGTATGCCTGCAGCCCCGCATTCTCTTGTACAATGCCCACAACCCTGCATTCTCCTGTACAATGCCCAAAGCCCTGCATTCTCCTGTACAATGCCCACAGCCCTGCAGTCTCCTGTACAATGCCCACAGCCCTGCAGTCTCCTGTACAATGTCCACAGCCCTGCATTTTCCTGTACAATGCCCGCAGCCCTGCATTCTCCTGTATAATGTCTGCAGCCCTGCATTCTCCTGCACCATGTCCGCAGCCCTGCATTTTCCTGTACCATGCCCGCAGCCCTGCATTCTCCTGTACAATGTCTGCAGCCCTGCATTCTCCTGTACAATGCCCACAGCCCTGCATTCTCCTGTATAATGCCCACAGCCCTGCATTCTCCTGTACCATGCCCGCAGCGCTGCATTCTCCTGTACAATGTCTGCAGCCCTGCATTCTCCTGTACCATGTCAGCAGCCCTGCATTCTCCTGTACCATGCCCTCAGCCCTGCATCTCCTGTACCATGCCCGCAGCCCTGCATTTTCCTGTACCATGCCCGCAGCCCTGCATTCTCCTGTACAATGCCTACAGCCCTGCATTCTCCTGTACAATGCCCACAGCCCTGCATTCTCCTGTACCATGCCTGCAGCGCTGCATTCTCCTGTACAATGTCTGCAGCCCTGCATTCTCCTGTACCATGTCCGCAGCCCTGCATTTTCCTGTACCATGCCCGCAGCCCTGCATTCTCCTGTACAATGCCCACAGCCCTGCATTCTCCTGTACAATGCCCACAGCCCTGCATTCTCCTGTACCATGCCTGCAGCGCTGCATTCTCCTGTACAATGTCTGCAGCCCTGCATTCTCCTGTACCATGTCCGCAGCCCTGCATTCTCCTGTGCCATGCCCACATGCCCTACATTCTCCTGTACCATGCCCGCAGCCCTGGATTTTCCTGTACCATGCCCGCAGCCCTGCATTCTCCTGTACAATGCCTACAGCCCTGCATTCTCCTGTATAATGCTCACAGCCCTGCATTCTCCTGTACCATGCCCGCAGCGCTGCATTCTCCTGTACAATGTCTGCAGCCCTGCATTCTCCTGTACCATGTCCGCAGCCCTGCATTCTCCTGTGCCATGCCCACATGCCCTACATTCTCCTGTACCATGCCGTAGCCCCTGTTTTGGGTCTCGTGATGGTCCAATTGGGTCCAGTAGCTGCTGCATTTCCCACCCTAGGCTTATACTCGAGTCGATCATTTTTCCAATTTTTTGTGGTAAAATTAGGGACCTCGGCTTATATTCTGGGCGGCTTATACTCAAGTATATACGGTAATACACATGTAAGTATAAATGGTATAATAAAACCATAACAATGGTACAAAATAATACAGCATTATCCTGGTAATAAATATTGGTATAGTACATAACTTGAAAATTAATAAAATCATGAAACAAATGGGTACATAATAAAAACTTGTAATTGATGGAATTGCCTGTATTAGACTCAACGCATTTCGTGAAAGATCACTTCATCAGGAGTAGGCATAATTCAAGGATCTAAAGAGGATACACATACATAGACAAAAATATATCCAACAAGCAAGTAAACCTCAATAACCTATCAAAAGTAAAACTTTCAATTGGGTATCGACTGTTTCTAAGGTTGTGAATCATCTGAGGGTATGTCCAGCCTGGGAACTGAGGGAGCGAGACCCGCGCGCATCAAGCAGGCATGTGGAACCTAAGTGTACAGTGAAGGTCTCCATAGAAGGATCTCAAAACCCTCAACTCACCATACGAATATAAATCTATAAATGTAGTGAAGATTGCATATAAAAATATAATATGATATGATATGAATTACTAGAGGAGCACAAAGGAGTACAATGGCCTGCCTAATTGGATACAATTGAAAGTATAGTTTAGTTTTGACCTCATATTATATGATTTTTGGTAAATCTAACAGAAAATTGTACAATAAAATTGAACATTTATGGCTAGCCTTAGAGTGAAGTTACACTATTAAAAATGTGAGCAAAAAAAAAAAAAAAAAAAGCAGCATCTTGCAACCCTCTACCCCTGGCGAAACCCTTGAAATAATGTTTAGGTGTCAGGAAACCCCTGCTAAAACTGACTATACCTACTGCTGCCGGTATAATAGCTTGATCAGCAATGCAACGCAGAAAAGCCGCAGCAAAATCTTTTTTTTTTCCCCCATAAACTTCTAAACACGCATCTGTATGGCGGTTCGCGGGAGCGCTCCTGGGGGCGCGCACGCGCCACTAGAGGCACGCGCATGCCCCCATTAGGAAGCCGATTCACAGGACCGGCGGCAGTCGCGATCGCTCCCCGCTGAAAGAGAACGATGGTCTGCTGTTGTAAACACAGCAGACCGTTGTTCTCTCTGGAATAAACACAGAGAGCCTGTGATCCTCCTATTTAGGAACACAGATCTCTGTTTTGATTCCACAAGTCCCTCCCCATACAGTTAGAAAACACTCCCCTAGGCTCACACTTAACCCTTTGATCACCCCTGGATTAACACCTTCCCTGCCAGAGAGAACGATGAGAGAGAATGATGTGTTTACAACAGCAGACTGTTGTTCTCTCTGAAATAAACACTGAGCACCTGTGATCCTCCTATTTAGCATCACAGGTCTCTGTGTTGATTCCACAAGTCCCTCCCCCTCACAGTTAGAAAACACTCCCCTAGGCTCACACTTAACCCTTTGATCACCCCTGTGTTAACAACTTCCCTGCCAGTGTCATTATTACAGTAACAGTGCATATTTTTAGCACTGATTACTGTAGTAATGTCACTGGTCCCCCCAAAAGTGTAAAAAATGTCAGTTAGGGGTCCGATCTGTCCACCGCAATGTTTCAGTCTGGCTAAAAATTGCTGATCACCGCCATTACTAGTAAAAAAAAAAAATAAAAATGACATAAATCTTTCCCCTAGTTTGGAGGCGCGATAACATTTGCGCAAACCAATAACGTTTTTTTGTAACCAAAAATATGTAGCAGACTAAAATTGGCCTACAAGGATAAAAAAAAAAAAATGTAATTTATTTTTTTTTAATGTTTTATAGCAGAATGTGAAAAATATTGTTTTTTTTTTTCAGAATTTTTGCTAATTTTTTTGTTTATAGCGCAAAAAATAAAAATCGCACAGGTGATCAAATGCCACCAAATGAAAAGTCTATTTGTGGGAAAAAAAGGACATCAATTTTATTTGGGTATAGTGTCGCACGGCCGTGCAATTGTCGGTTAAAATAATGTAGTGCCGAATCGCAAAAAATGGCATAGAAGTATGATGGCAGAGCAGCTCTCCTGCGCTGGATCACATCGATAATACTAGATTCGGCTCTTCTGTTGGGCGGGCGTGCACACACACGGAGGCCATTGGAGTACAGAAAATTCATTGTCATGTTTAAGACAGCAGTGGTGAGATGATCTGAGCTTTGTGACATGGTGCATTATCCTGCTGGAAGGAGCCATAAGAAGATGGGTACACTGCAGTCATAAAGGGATGGACATGGTCAGCAACAATACTCAGGTAGGCCGTAGCATCTAAGCAATGCTGAATCTGTACTAAGGGGCCCGAAGTGTGCCAAGAAAATATCCTCATCACAAAAATATAGAGAAAGTATGGTTGAAACAGGAAAACCAAGAGATCATTTTAATAAAAAAATTGAACATTTTATTTAGATCATATAAAAATATAGTGTGTAATACATGAGGGATTACTGAACACCAAGAGACAAATCCCCCATCTATTCACCAAAATCAATTAAAAAACCACAGCACAGAAATATACCCCTAATAGGGGCTAATACATGCTTCAAGCTTATGTTGGTGCAAGAAGTCTCTGTTGTTATACGGTTTGAAGGTCCCAATGAGCCAACACGTTTCGCATCGGGCTTCGTCAGGGCCAAAGAGACCGAGCAATACCGATATTTCTTGCTGTATATCGTGTTATTCATGGGCAGAACATCTAGACTCTCTCTCTACTGTAGGCAGGACAAGCGGCTCCTCATTATTTCCAAAGGTCTCGGTCTATGTTGCGGGGGCACCATCCCATAATGATGGGGGACATGCATTAAGAGACCCTGATACGTCCTGTCTCCATGTGTTTCTTCAGACCACATTAGAGCACGTTATAGTATTGAATGACGTTGCTTGGGAAGGCTCATCCATTGAAGTGGAAAATCCAAAGACTTGGCTAGAAAGTTATGCTTTTGATATTAACTTAAGGAGGATGCAGCGTTTGTGCTGACTGAGTCAAATAACTATGAGGATACGTCCAGATAGAGGGGTATAAAGACCACCTTACAACATATGGGGAACCTACATAAACCTAAGGATCAGTAATCTCAGATTGGTCTGGTGTACCATTTTGGTGCTCACAAGATATTTATGAACACAGGAGTCTAGATGTTCTGCCAATGAATAACACAATATACAGCAAGAAATATCGGTATTGCTCGGTCTCTTTGGCCCTGACGAAGCCCGATGCGAAACGCGTTGGCTCATTGGGACCTTCAAACCGTATAACAACAGAGACTTCTCGCACCAACATCAGCTTGAAGCATGTATTAGCCCCTATTAGGGGTATATTTCAGTGCTGTGGTTTTTTAATTGATTTTGGTGAATAGATGGGGGGTTTGTCTCTTGGTGTTCAGTAATCCCTCATGTATTACACACTATATTTTTATATGATCTAAATAAAATGTTCAATTTTTTATTAAAATGGTCTCTTGGTTTTCCTGTTTCAATTGGGCCCTGAAACCCATACTTTCTCTATATTTTTGTGATATATATACCCTTTTTTGGGGCTTGGGCCAATTTCACGGTGTAACGCTCCTGCGTTTTTATATGGTGTGGATTTTCAGCTGCAGAAATAGTTCCACGTCAGCAGTCATGTAAGAGATATGCTGAGATACCATTCCCAACCTCAATGACTCATCATGTGTGGAAGGTCTTATTTCAGCCAGTAAATACACACAATTAGCAAGCTGGGTCTTAGAGTGACTTTATGCATGTGGTAACACAATGATGAAGGTTGAGGGATAGGTTGAGTGGAGGTGGTAGGTGATAGACACTTGAAGGTGAGACAGTAGCAGATGGATGCAGGAAGGTTTAGCAATGTTGTATGATAGCAGATGATAGAATAGCAGGTGGACATACAAAAGAGATCAACCCAGTGCAGAAAAGTAGCAGTAGTCTCAAGAGCTAGCAATCTAGTTTATGCAGATGTGATAAACAGTCTCTACTATGCAGAGCTAGATAGTGTAAGCTTAGTATAAGTTTATAGAGAATTCCCCTGCGGGGTACTTAGCACTATTAGCGATACAGCCGAAGGGTGGTTCAAGAGAGGCGGATGATCCAGTAGCGGGATACAGGGATCAGCGCAGCGAGGTTCCGTCAGCGAAGTAAGCTTGCAAGCATGGAAGCTTCAAGCAAGGTTAGCATCCAGATAAGGGTGTTTGAACGAACACATGTGAGTGAGAACCGACGCCTTAAATAGCCATCTAGTCCGGCGCTGAGTGATGACAGCTCCAGTCTTAAAGGTGTATGCGCACCTTTCCAAAAGTAAATGGTAGGGCGCATATACTTGTGGAAAGTGTAATTTAGGGTACCAAAGGTACCGGAACATTACACACGGTGATTTTCAAGAAAATATCCTCCACGCCATTATACCACCACCAGTCTGAACCATTGATACAAGGCAGGATGAATCCATGCTTTCATGTTGTTTATGCCAAATTCTGACGCTACCATCTGAATTTTGCAGCTGAAGACTAATGAAACCAAGCAATTTTTTTTTCCAAT
The DNA here is from genome assembly GCF_965119305.1 of Pelophylax lessonae. Taxonomy (NCBI): domain Eukaryota; kingdom Metazoa; phylum Chordata; class Amphibia; order Anura; family Ranidae; genus Pelophylax; species Pelophylax lessonae. The sequence goes on along the minus strand of NC_138778.1, from coordinate 58,488,882 downwards.
TTTCTATTGTCCAATGTTGGTGGGCCTGTGCTAATTGTAGCCTCAGTTTCCAGTTCTTAGCTGACAGGAGTGGCACCCAGTGTGGTCTTCTGCTGCTGTAGCCCATCTACTTCAAGGTTCGATGTGTTGTGTGTTCAGAGATGGTATTATGCAAACCTTGGTTATAGTAACATAGTAGTTGAGGTTGAATAAAGACAACAGTCCATCCAGTTCAACCTGTGCAGGTGTGTGCGTGTCAGTGACGTATTCATTTCCCATAATCCTGAATGTTGTGATCTTTGAGATGCATTTGAGTTACTGTTACCTTTGTATCATCTTGAACCAGTCTGTCCATTCTCCTCTGACCTCAGATATCAACAAGGCATTTTCATCCACACAACTGTCACTCACTGGATATTTTCTCTTTTTTGGACCATTCTCTGTAAACCCAAGAGATGGTTGTGTGTGAAGATCCCAGTAGATCAGCAGATTTTGAACTACTCACACCAGCCCATTTGGCATCAACAACCATGCCACGTTCAAAGTCACCTAAATCCCCTTACTTCCCAATTCTGATGCTTGGTTTGAACTTTGTGGTCTTAACCACGTCTAGATGCCTAAATGCATTGAGTTGCTGTCATGTGATTGGCTGATAAGCAATTTGTGTTACCAAGCAATTGAACAGGTGCACCTAATAAAGTGTCTGGTATATATATATATATATATATATATATATATATATATATATATACTGTATTAATAAAGTTAGTATATACAGTATCTCACAAAAGTGAGTACACCCCTCACATTTTTGTAAATATTTTATTATATCTTTTCATGTACTAACACTGAAGAAATGACACTTTGCTACAATTAGTAGTGAGTGTACAGCCTGTATACCAGTGTAAATTTGCTGTCCCCTCAAAATAACTCAACACACAGCCATTATTGTCTAAACCGCTGGCAACAAAAGTGAGTACACCCCGAAGTGAAAATGTCCAAATTGGGATCAATTAGCCATTTTCCCTCCCTGGTATCATGTGACTCATTAGCGTTACAAGGTCTCAGGTGTAAATGGGGAGCAGGTGTGTTAGATTTGGTGTTATCGCTCTCACTCTCTTACTGGTCACTGGAAGTTCAACATGGCACCTCATGGCAAAGAACTCTCCAAGGATCTGAAGAAAAAAATAGTTGCTCTACATAAATATGGCCTAGGCTATAAGATGATTGCCAAGACCCTGAAACTGAGCTGCAGTACGGTGGCCAAGACCATACAGCAGTTTAACAGGACAGGTTCCACTCAGAACAGGCCTCACCATGGTCGACCAAAGAAATTAAGTGCATGTGCTCAGTGTCATATCCAGAGGTTGTCTTTGGGAAATAGACGTATGAGTGCTGCCTGCATTGCTGCAGAAGTTGAAGGGGTGGGGGTCAGCCTGTCAGTGATTAGACCATATGCCGCACACTGCATCAAATTGGTCTGCATGGCTGTCGTCCCAGAAGGAAGCCTCTTCTAAAGATGATGCACAAGAAAGCCCACAAACAGTTTGCAAAAGACAAGCAGACTAAGGACATGGATTACTGGAACCATGTCCTATGGTCTGATGAGCCCAAGATAAACTTATTTGGTTCAGATGGTGTCAAGCGTGTGTGGCAGAAACCAGGTGAGGAGTACAAAGACAAGTGTGTCTTGCCTACGGCCAAGCATGGTGATGGGAGCATCATGGTCTGGGGCTGCATAAATGCTGCCGCCACTGGGAGCTACAATTCATTGGGGGAACCATGAATGCCAACATGTACTGTGACATACTGAAGCAGAGCATGATCCCTTCCCTTCGGAGACTGGGCCACAGGGCAGTATTCCAACATGATAACGACCCCCAAGACGACCACTACCTTGCTAAAGAAGCTGAGGGTAAAGGTGATGGACTGGCCAAGCACGTCTCCAGACCTAAACCCTATTGAGCATCTGTGGGGCATCCTCAAATGGATGGTGGAGGAGCGCAAGGTCTCTAACATCCACCAGCTCCGTGATGTCATCATGGAGGAGTGGAAGAGGACTCCAGTGGCAACCTATGAAGCTCTGGTGAACTCCATGCCCAAGAGGGTTAAGGCAGTGCTGGAAAATAATGGTGGCCACACAAAATATTGACACTTTGGTCCCACTTTGGTCCCAATTAGGACATTTCCAATTAGGGGTGTACTCACTTTGTTGCAAGCGGTTTAGACATTAATGGCTGTGCGTTGAGTTATTTTGAGGGGACAGCAAAGCATTCTTTGGAGGAGCATGGAGCTGAGAACACGCAAGGTAGCAGTGCTGCTGCTGAGAAGCTGAGCCTCCCTCTTTCCCTTTCAGGTTGCTGCCTGAGAGACTGACATCACATACCACTTACCGCTGCTGTGCTGCCATAGGGGCAAGTGAGACTCTGGCAACTGGCAAAGTTTTTCACTAAACACTGGGATAGTGGGTTACCATTTTTTACTGCTAGTTTGGTACTGACAGTCCAGCCTGTCTCTGTCAGGAATGTTGTGGTGCTGACTGCAGAGCTAGAGGGCTGAGGGTATACTAGGCACAACATGGCTGCCAGAGCCAGGCTGGACTGTTTGCTAGCCTCAGTGCCCTGGCCCTTTTTTGATTGTGTTATAAAGGCATTAATAAGCCTCGGTTCACACTAGGATGTAATGCAGAAAACCTGCAACGTGTGTCCTGCACAAGGCTGCCTTTAACGCAGGGCAAAAGGGACAGCTGCCCTGGACTCAGCCCCAGTCCTTGTTGTGGGGCGCAAAGCAGCTGCCCTTTGAGCCTGCACTGCCTATAAAAAAAGATGACAGCCAAATGCTAATGGGGCAGAGTTGGACTTGCGCTGTCTGGCGGCAGGGCAGACCTGGGAGGATGCGTGCCTGGCTCTCTCTAACCCTATCTTAAATCTCCCGGCTTGGTGCTCCGTCATCTCTCCCAAGTCCCAACCAACCACTGCCTGACATGTCCTCCTTATCTGCCATAACATCACTCCGCCCCCTAACAACCAGAGCTGTGATCAGTGGGGAGGAGAGGGAGGGACCGCTCCTCCCTCTTCTGTACAACCCATGCTGAAAGTCTGGGACCTGTCCTCATTATCTGTGTCACACAGTAAGTAAATGACGTGTGATGTGCGGGCACTGACAGCACCTTTTATGGTGATCAGGAAGGATCATTGTGAGTGTTCAGCAGACAATGTACAGGGATAGGAGATCAGACAGTACATGGAGCAGTGCAGTCTCTGACCATCTCCTGTACTATGTCTGCAGTCTCTGACTATCTCCTGTAGTATATCTTCATTCTCTGACCCTCTCTTCCAGTATGTCTGCAGTCTCTGACCATCTCCTGTAGTATATCTTCATTCTCTGACCATCTTCAGTAGTATGTCTGCAGTCTCTGACTATCTCCTGTAGTATATCTTCATTCTCTGACCCTCTCTTCCAGTATGTCTGCAGTCTCTGACCATCTCCTGTAGTATATCTTCATTCTCTGACCATCTTCTGTAGTATGTCTGCAGTCTCTGACCATATCCTGTAGTATGTCTGCAGTCTTTGACCATCTCCTGTAGTATGTCTGGCACTAAATCAGTGTTTTTCAACCTTTTTTCAGTCAAAGCACCCTTTTACAATTACGGACAGTCTTGAGGCATCCCATTCTAAAATGTAAAAACGTTTCTAATTGTTTTACATAATGCAGCAACATCCACATGTAAGACACCTAACATTAGAGGTATTTTATTCTTCCAAAGCAAATACATGTTTGCAAACTGGTACTGACTAAGTATTCTAGTGTTTCTCTTCTCCCTATGTTTTTCTTCATCACTCAGCTAATGTGACCCCCAATGCTGATGGAGAGGGGGAGGGGAGGGCCAAACAAGGATGCTATGCAGGCAACTGACATCCTCCTTATCAACTGATGATGTAATTGGTCGTTAGGACGCTGGCAGCTGAAAGGTTGTAAGGTTGCACAGTGAAAACCTGTGGTTTTGTGTAACTAAAAGGAAGGATTTATCCATACGCCCCCCTTTCACTACTTGGTACCTGATGCTGAACCCCCCCTCAGGACAAAAAATTATCTACGGCCCTGCCTGGCAGTGACCAAAAACACTGAAGGTGTAACCGCAGAAGAGAGAGTAAATATCCTCCAAGCAGCCAGCACCAATTGATAACTAGGATCTGCTGGCTGCTGGGAGACACCTGCTGGTGGCCAATGTAAAATCTAAACTTCTACTCTGGGAAGTGCAGTGCCACCAGCAGGTGATCCAGACCCTGACAGGCTTCAGAAAAAAAAAATATTTTTTAACAATAATCCTATAATGAATAGTGGACAGTAAAAAAATGGCAAGTGGGAGAGGGGGCCCCTTAAGGTAAAGGTAATTGGTATCAGTGGGCTACTTACCTGAGAGGTGAGAGGAGATGGAGCCAGGGCCGGTGCTAGACTATTTTACGCCCTAGGCAAGACCAGCTACTTGCGCCACCCCCCCCCCCCCAAAAAAAAAAAAAAAAAAGGGTAGGGGTTAAAAACTTCTCTATGTCATACCCAGTAACCCTGATCTGATGGTTTCTCCATGTTATGCTGTCGTACCCAGTGACCCCCATATTCCTCCATGTCACACCTGGGGACCCTGATGTCATTCTATGTCACACCCAGGGACCCTGATGTTTTTCCATGTCACATTCTGGGACCCCAATATTCCTTCATGTCTTGCTGTCATACCCACTGACCCCGATGTTCCTCCATGTCACACCCAGGGAACCCCGTGTTCCTCCATGTCATGCTGTCATACCCAGTGACCCCAATGTTCCTATATGTCACACCAGGGGTCCCTGATGTTCCTCCATGTCATACCCGGAGAGACCCTGATGTTCCTCCATGTCACACCTGGGGACCCTGATGTTCCTCCATGTCACACCTGGGGACCCTGATGTTCCTCCATGTCACACCTGGGGACCTCAATCCCCCATGGCACACCCAGGAACCCCAATTCCTCTTGGCACACCTGGTGACCCCGAATCCCTGTTATCCCCGGTGACCCCTATCCCCCATGACACACCTGGTGACTCCGATTCCCCATGACACACCTGGTGACCCTGATTCCCTTTCACACCAGGGATCCTCTTGTCACACCCAGGGGCCCCCGATCCCCTGTTCTGGGGACGCTCACTGAGCGGTATGAAGAGAGTGGCCCGCACTCTGTCCTCCTTCACTGTGATTCCTTTTCCTAGGACACTCCTCTCCTGGACCACAGTGCTCACCACAGCTCCAGCCGAAGAGGATCATCATGCAGGCAGAACTCCGGTGGGCTCCCTTCCTGCCTCTTGGGGCCCCCCCAACATTGGTGGAAAGCCAAGGTTTGGTAGTTCCGCCACTGCCCCAGACACCTAGCATCTTCCTCTGTCCCTTCTTCCTCCCCCACTGCTGCCCCTCCCCTCAGCTCACAGGGATCATTAATAAAGGAGAGTGCCGACTCGTGGCTGCGCCCCTAGGTGGCAATGCGCCCTAGGCGGCTGCCTAGTTTGCCTAGGGGAAGCACCGACCCTGGATGGAGCACGTTGGTGCCGTAACATGCATGTGCTGTCAGGGGGGAGATCAATTCCTCACTAATCACAAAACCCCATGCAGCCTTGGGAGGAACCCTGGGCTTCCACAGAACCCTGGTTGGGAAAGGATAATTTAGAATAAAAATAGTTCTAAAAAAAAAGTTGTATTTGTAGAACAGACATTAGGGGGAACATTAATGTAATTGATATTGAATTAGGTTTGAATTTGATCAAATTTACTGTCATTTTTGGCAGCAGTCATAAATCTTTTCAGCAGTAGATGAGGATGAATGTTTGTATATGCAAATATATACTAAAGTTTTGATTTGCAGGGCACTGAATCTGTGATAAATGTGTTAGGCAGTGAGGGAGTGGGGTCAATCAATTGCAATGGGCTTTCCATAGGAATCAATGATAATGTCAATAATGCATCATCTAAAAATGGCAAATAATAAAAATTGAGGGGTAGGAGGGTGTAATAAATTGCCATATTAATACCACAGCAAATTACTTAGACATGGCTTGCCTGCCAAAAGATGGAAAATATAGATACAAAGGCATATCCAATGTTCAGTTGGGTTTTATTAATGTGCACACTATCCAGTGGATGTCTGTCCCCCATTGATCAGTGAACCAATAATAACCTATATGTCTGTAAGGTATTTTCCAGGCCTTATATACTGTGCAGAATACTGTATACACAGACATACATACACTATATTGTTAAAAGTATTGGGACGCCTGCCTTTACAGGCACATAAACTGAAATAGCATCAAAGTCTTCGTCCGTAGGGTTCAATATTGATTTAGCCCACCCTTTGCAGCTATAACAGCTTCTACTCTTCTGGGAAGGCTGCACAATGCAAGGTCCATAAAGACGTGGATGAGCGAGTTTGGGGTGGAGGAACCTGACTGGCCTGCACAGAGTCCTGATCTCAACCCAATAGAACACCTTTGGGATGAATTAGAGTGGAGACTGTGAGCCAGGCCTTTTCTCCAACATCAGTGCCTGACCTCACAAATACGTTTCTGGAAGAACGGTCAAACATTTCCATAGACACACTCCTAAACCTTGTGGAAGGCCTTCCCAGAAGAGTTGAAGCTGCAAAGGGTTGGCCTACTCATAATTGAACCCTACAGACTAAAGCCCCGTACACACGCGTTGAAAATTGGCAGGGAATTTTCGTCCAACGTCCGATATGCTGATTTTCGGTTTGTTAGTATGATGCTTCCGACAACCAACTCCGACTTTTCGGCCGAAAAAAATCTGGTGTGCAGACTATAAAATTTTTGTTGGCCGTCAACATAATGGCCGATTTTCGTGCAGTCAGTACAGATTTCGACAGGGAAAAATCTGATGAGCAAGTCTGGGCATGCTCAGAGAAGAAAGAACACAAAGAAAGCAAACCAACACATGACATCACTTCTGAAGTAGAATTTTGTTGGCCGAGAAAATTCTTGTGCAGTCTAGGCACATTCCAACCAACAAAACACAACTCTGGACAAAAGACGGACGATCAGTCGGCCGATAATCGTTGCGTGTGTACTAGGCTTAAGACTGGGATGTCATTAAAATTCATGTGTGTGTAAAAAGCAGATGTCCCAATACTTTAACAATCTAGTGTATGTTGTATACACAGTATATACTTTATATAAATATATATATCTATATCTATCTATATATATATATATATATATATATATATATATATATATATATATACACTTTTTTTTTTAACACTGAGCCCTGTGCAATCACACACAACTACTTGTTGCTTCTTTTGTGTTCAATTTTGTATTTTCTTGTTTTTTTAAATTAACACAATTAACTTTTTTTTTTTTTCAGTTAGTGCTCAGTGTCTTTATTTAGCTTTGTTATTTTTTTGAGAACAATATAAATAGGCATTTGCTATAACTTATAAAAGTTGTTATTTTTATTCAATGCGGATTATTGAATTAGGTAAATGAACAGTTCAAGAGAGCATTTTGTCTTGCCGAGTTAGGGTCATGGTGGCAGGTCTAACTATGTACACTACATCTGCCCCATGCTGGCCATTTGGCGGAGCTTTGGCACATTGGAAAATACAATGGAAATTTCTGCTACTCAGCTGTACTTGAAAAAAGGGGTCATTGATCACTGTGATTAGAGAACAGGATATTCACATAACCATTCAGCAGCTCCGGGGCAAAAAGCTTCCTACAGTGTGGCATGTTTGCCAACTCATCCCTTTAATTACTAACACATATTCATTGCACAGGTTCTGCGTGTGATTAAAGGGTGGGAAGGCACTGACTAAATCTAATTAACCACAGAACCTACATAACAGAACCTGGCAACCCTGCACAGTACTGCTTTGTGGGAGTCAAAAGCTGTATCAAATGCTTCTATGTCCCTATTTAAAAGGAAATTATAATAATTGTAACTTAATAAAATATTATTACTACCTTCATATTTGCAAGTTTCAAACATTTGTGTGATATATATATATATTTTCATTTGTATAACATTTTGTTGGCAGTTGACTGCATTGCTTGTTGGCAGCCTGTGTGAAAATAGCTAAGAAGTTACCATTCCTGCTAGATGAGAGGGAGTGTGTCCCTCCTCTGAGTCGCAGAGAAATATATTTGTGAACTGTGAAAAGTTCTTCTTGTAGAGCTGGAAATGAACTGTGTTAGCCTTAATATGAACCTATGTGTCCTTGTCAAAACTCTTCAGGCCCAGACAGGGACAAAAAATAGGCCCTGGCATTTTAGAGCAGCCCATTTTTCCCCCCATAGCACTGTCTTCTGTCCCCCCTCCCCCACAGTAGAGTTCTTTACCTCCCCTCTCAATGCAGTGTCCTCTGCCCCCTTCACATCATCCCCAACCCCACTGTAATGTCCCCTGCCCCCCAGAGTAGTGTGCTCTGCCCCCCTCCCTCCACAGTACAGTGTTCTGTAACCCCCCCCCCCCCAATGCAGTGTCATCTGCCTTCACATCACACCCCCCCCCCCCCCATCCACTGTAGTGTCCTCTGCCCCCTTCCCCCTCAGTAATGCCACGAATCCCCCAAAACAGTGTCCTCCTCTGCCTCCCTTCACATCACCCCCCCCCACCTTCTGTGGTGTCTTTTACCCCTACCCCCATGACAGTGTGGCAGTGTCCTTTGCCCCCCAGAAAGTGTTCCCTGACCCCTTAAGCAGGTGTGCTCTGCCTCCACATACCCCAAAACAGTGTCCTCTGTCCATTTCTCATCACAACCACCCCCCCCCCCCCCCTACACTGTAGTGTCCTCTACACCCACTCCTACAGTGTCTCCTCTGTCCCCTTCAGATCATCCCCCACCGCCTCCCCACATACACACAGCGCTGTGTAGGTAGCAATTCCTACCTGCAAGCATGTGTACAGCAGAGTGGGGATCTACAGACAGTATAGTGCTGGGTGGAAGGCCGGGAGCAGGAGCTGCCAGAGTTCATAATAACAAGCTGTTGATTGGTTGCTTGGACCATCTAGCATCCAATCATTGGGGCAGCTACCATCCCCATCCTCCATCCAGCACTATGCTGCCTCCCGCTCTCTGCTTTGCAGAGCCATGGTCACAATCCACCTGATGGTTCCCCGTTAAAACATGAGGCTCGGCGGCCCCAGCCCACCTGGCAAATGCCCGGTGTGCCATATGTCCAGGCCTGGAACTCTTACATTTTTGCCTCAAGCTCTACATGGGATCTCAGTTTGCCAGTTTGAAAATAAATGCATTTTTTTGGCATGTGACTATACCTGTTTTGTAGTCCCACAGCTGTATATCTGCAGGGTGAGGTCATCTAAGGCACTGTTGCCTCTGGCTGCTACTCTCACCAGATTTGGAGCAAGTTTTGGAAATTTCACTACAGGGCTGATTACTTGCTGGAGAAGAAGCTAAAGCTGAGAACCTTCAGTAATTGCATCTTCCTACTTCATTCATTCTGATGATTTTGCTTTCTCACCTCCCTTTGTTGCTTCTTGATCACTACTCTACCAGTTATTAGGTAATCAGTCATTGGGGGGGGCAACTCTGAGGAATGAAATCCTTGCTTTTCTATCAGGATGTCCACCTCCACTCAGAGACAGAGTGTGGACCTTTGTTGTATTAGGGGAGTGAGGAGTGAGGTAGATATGGGATTGAGTATTTTATGAGGGCAAGGGAATAAGGTAAACATAGTGTACTATGGGGGGAAGGGGGGGGGAGCGAGATATATCTGGGGTGTGCTGTTGTCACGGAACCATGAACCAAACGTACAACAACAGATAAGTGAAAATAAGAAGGCTTTATTGAAAATCAAGCTGTAAAGCAAAAGTCCAAACGGATGGCGAAACCGAGGCAGAGTCCTTGCGAAGCCAGAGGTCAGGAACCAGGAGGGTAGTCAGACGAAGCCGGGATCAGGAACCAGCAGGGTAGACAGACGAAGCCAGGATCAGGAACCAGCAGGGTAGTCAGACGAAGCCAGAATCAGGAACCAGAAGCAGCAGCAGTCTTAGAAGCATGTGAACACAGGAGAACCAAGCAAGGAACTGAAGCCACAGACCTCCTATATATATGAGCTAGGCATCCAGCTCCTCCCAGTGGGAAGGAGGAGCTGCAGAGTAGGAGGCTACAAGAAACCCAGAAACCAAGATGGCCGCCAGCACATGTCAAACGAAGGAGAACAGCAAGAAGGTAAGACCATGACAGTACCTCCCCCTCAAGGGCCCCTCCTCCGCGGAGTAAAGAACGGTTTCTGAGGGAAGCATGCGTGGAAGGCACGGAGCAAGGCAGGAGCATGGACATCTGCGGAGGGAACCCAAGAACGCTCCTCTGGACCATAACCACGCCAATGAACCAAAAACTGCACCCGACCGCGGACCAGGCGTGAGTCCAGGATATTGCTCACCTCATACTCCTCACGATTGCCCACTTGGACCGGACGAGGCCGAGGAACCGAGGAAGTGAAACGATTACACACCAGTGGCTTCAACAGGGAGACATGAAACACGTTGGAGATCCGCATGCCAGGAGGAAGTGCAAGGGCATAGGCTACCGGGTTTACCCTGCGAAGCACTCGGAAGGGACCAACAAAGCGAGGCGCCAGCTTGGGAGTGGGCACTCGAAGGTTGAGGTTGCGGGTGGACAACCATACACGGTCTCCGGCCTGGTAGGAAGGAGCAGGCGCTCGTCTGCGATCAGCCTGGAGTCTCTGGCGCTGCGCAGAGACCTCAAGGGACTTCTGGATCTGTACCCAAGAAGCACGTAGGACGGAAAGGTGATCCTCCACAGCCGGAATATCCTGGGGAGAGAATACCTCCGGTAACACAGCAGGTTGGAACCCATAATTGGCCATGAAGGGAGACGTCCCAGAGGAAGAGATCACCCCTGTGTTCCTGGCAAACTCAGCCCAAGGCAGGAGGTCAACCCAATTGTCTTGGTGATCGGAGACATAGCAACGAAGGAATTGCTCCAAGGCCTGATTGGATCGTTCTGCGGCCCCATTGGACTGAGGGTGGTAGGCCGAGGAGAAGGAGAGATGAATCCCCAACTGGGAGCAAAAGGCGCGCCAGAACCTGGACACAAACTGACTCCCCCGATCCGACACAATCTTGGGCAAACCGTGCAACCGGAAGACCTCCCTGGCAAAAATCGTGGCCAACTCCTGGGCAGAGGGTAACTTCTTGAGAGGAACACAGTGGCACATTTTGGAAAACCGATCCACAATCATGAGAATGACCGTTCGGGATGCAGGGAGGTCCACAATGAAATCCATCCCCAGGTGTGACCATGGGCGCTCCCCGGTGGCTATGGGTTGCAGAAGGCCCAACGGAAGGTGCCGAGGGGACTTACTCTGGGCACAAACGGAGCATGCCGCTACATATGCGGAGATGTCGGAACGTAGGGAAGGCCACCAGAACAGACGTGAAACAGCCCAGGACAGCTGATTCTTTCCAGGATGCCCCGCGGTCTTGGAGTTATGGTAGGTTCGCAACAACCGAGTGCGCAACTCCTCAGGCACAAAACATCTGCCGTTGGGTCTCCCAGAGGGAGCACCAGATTGAGCCGCCAAAATCTGCTCACCCAGGGGAGAGGTCAGGCTGGTGCGAATGGCGGCCAGGATCTCATTCGGAGGTATGACCGAAGTCGGAATCGACTCCTCCCTGGACAGGTCGGAGTACTGCCGTGATAAGGCATCCGCCCTGATGTTCTTGGAACCGGGTAGGTAGGAGACCACGTAATTAAAATGTGACAAGAACAGAGCCCATCTGGCCTGACGTGGTGTCAATCTCTTGGCCTCAGAAAGGTAGGTCAGATTCTTGTGGTCCGTCAGGATGAGGACCGGAACCACCAAACCCTCGAGCAAGTGCCTCCATTCTTTAAGGGCCTGCACGATGGCCAATAACTCCCTGTCACCAATCTGATAGTTGCACTCCGCGGAAGACAGTTTCCGGGAGTAAAACCCACAAGGAAGCAGAGGACCCTCTGGTGTTCTACGCTGAGACAGAAGGGCGCCTACTCCCGTCTCAGACGCGTCCACCTCGAGGACAAAGGGCAACCCAGGGTTGGGATGCGACAGAATCGGAGCCGACACAAAGGCGGACTTTAGAGCCTCAAAAGCTTGGATGGCCTCGAGCGGCCAGACCTGGGAATTACTGCCCTTCCTGGTCAGATCCGTGAGAGGCTTGGCTAGCATGGAAAAGTCCCTGATGAACTTCCGATAATAATTGGCGAAGCCCAAAAAGCGCTGCAGGGAGCGAAGACCACTGGGCTGGGGCCACTGTAAGACAGCCGATACCTTCTCAGGATCCATGGAGAACCCCTCAGCGGAAATGATGTAACCTAAGAAGGTTACCTGGGATCGGTGAAATTCGCATTTCTCAAGCTTACCGAACAGCTTGTTCTCTCGTAACCGTTGCAACACTCGTCTGACATCCAGAATGTGGGTCTCCATGGATTCAGAATATACCAAGATGTCATCCAAATAGACCACCACACACTGCTGCAACAGGTCACGGAAAACATCGTTGATGAATTCCTGAAAGACTGCGGGCGCATTGCACAACCCAAAGGGCATAACCAAGGATTCATAATGACCGGTCCTGGTGTTAAACGCGGTCTTCCACTCATCGCCCGCCTTGATCCTTACGAGGTTGTATGCCGCCCTCAGGTCGAGTTTGGTAAAGACCGTGGCCCCTTTAAGGCGATCGAACAGCTCGGAAATCAAGGGTATCGGGTAAGCGTTCTTGATCGTGATGCGATTGAGACCCCTGTAATCGATGAAAGGCCTCAACTCACCGCCCCTCTTCTTCACAAAGAAAAATCCAGCCCCTGCCGGGGACGAGGATTTGCGAATGTGTCCGCGTGAAAGCGCCTCCTTCACGTACTCCTCCATGGCCTCATTCTCCGCTACCGACAGTGGATAGACCTTGCCACGAGGAGGAACGGCACCAGGTTGTAACTCGATGGCACAATCGTATGGACGGTGCGGAGGTAGGGCAACCGCGCGCACCTTATCGAATACATCCCGATACTCCTCGTATTCAGGAGGCAACAGAGAGTCCGAGGAAGTACACAGCAACTTGACAGGCCCATGGATGCAACTAGCCCCACACTGTGGTGACCACGAGAGGATCTCGGCCGATCTCCAATCGAAAGTCGGATTATGCTTCTGGAGCCAGGGGTACCCCAAGACCACCGAGTAGTGTGGAGACGAAATAACCTGGAAGCAGACCGACACTCTGTGAACGGCACCAATGGCTATCCCCACTGGAAGGGTCTCATGAGTCACGTGTGGCGGCAGGAGGGGTCTGCCGTCTATCGCCTCAAGAGCCAGTGGAGAACCTCGGACCTGCAGAGGAATGGAATTGGCGGCAGCGAACACACTATCAATGAACAAACCACCAGCACCAGAGTCCACCAACGCCTGGGTCGTCACTGAGCCCCCGACCCAGGAGAGGACAACAGTGATCAGTGGTTTGTCAACACGGGAAACCGGGGACGAGGAGACTCCACCCAAGATCTGCCCCCGACAGGATCTCAGGTGCGAGCGTTTCCCGGACGGTTCGGACATGCCAACCGAAAATGCCCACCGAGACCACAGTACATGCATCGGCCCTCGCGTCTCCGGAGTACCCTCTCCCCCTCGGACAGGCGAGCAAAGCCCAGCTGCATGGGTTCATCCCCAGCCAAGTCATCCCCAGGAGGCGTGGGAGGAGAGGGAGGCACGGGTGGGACAGCAAAGGTAGGCGCCAATCTGTTAGGAGGCCTCCGCAGACTCTCCTTAAAGGAAGGTCTCTCCCTGAGTCTGGTGTCAATCAAAATCAGGAAAGAAATAAGAGACTCGAGCTCCACTGGTAGGTCCTTAGCTGCAACCTCATCCTTCAAGGCATCCGAGAGACCATGAGAGAAAGCAGCGACCAGAGCCTCATTATTCCAGCCCACCTCTGCTGCCAGGGTACGAAACTCAATGGCGTATTCAGCTACGGATCGTGAACCCTGTCTGATGGACATAAGGAGCTTCGCAGCAGAGGCAGCACGAGCCGGCACATCGAATACCCTCCGAAGAGGAGCAACAAAACCGGAAAACTCGGCAACCACCGGATTGTTGTTCTCCCATAAAGGGCTGGCCCAGGCCAAGGCCTTGTCCGAGAGCAGCGAAATTAAGAAGCCCACCTTTGATCTCTCAGTAGGAAAGGCATGTGGCAGCAACTCGAAATAAATGCCCACCTGGTTAAGGAAACCTCGGCACTGAGTTGGCTCTCCCCCAAAGCGCTGTGGAAGGGGGGCAGAACTGGTCATACCCCGAAACACCGCAGGCGCAACAACAGGTGTCGGGGTAGACTCTGGCGCAACAACCGGAGCGGCAGTAGGAGCGGACCCAGGAGCGACAACCGACCCATCGGCAGCGGGAGCGAAATGAGTCGTGCGTTCGAGCAGGGTTTGCAACGCCACGGCGAACCGACCCAACAGGTGATCCTGCTGATCAAGTCTGGCAAACAGCGTGGGTAGCGAGGATGGCCCTGTACCGTCAGAATTCATGGCTTGGTCCTAATGTCACGGAACCATGAACCAAACGTACAACAACAGATAAGTGAAAATAAGAAGGCTTTATTGAAAATCAAGCTGTAAAGCAAAAGTCCAAACGGATGGCGAAACCGAGGCAGAGTCCTTGCGAAGCCAGAGGTCAGGAACCAGGAGGGTAGTCAGACGAAGACGGGATCAGGAACCAGCAGGGTAGACAGACAAAGCCAGGATCAGGAACCAGCAGGGTAGTCAGACGAAGCCAGAATCAGGAACCAGAAGCATCAGCAGTCTTAGAAGCATGTGAACACAGGAGGACCAAGCAAGGAACTGAAGCCACAGACCTCCTATATATATGAGCTAGGCATCCAGCTCCTCCCAGTGGGAAGGAGGAGCCGCAGAGTAGGAGGCTACAAGAAACCCAGAAACCAAGATGGCCGCCAGCACATGTCAAACGAAGGAGAACAGCAAGAAGGTAAGACCATGACAGCTGTGGGGGGAAAAGGGAAATGAGGTAAATATGAGGTGTGCGGCACATTTTGGGATTCCTCGGGGGGTTTTGGATAAATATAGGTATATCTGGAGTGTGCTGTGTGTTATGAGGAGGTAAGCGACGTAAATATTAAGTGACCAGTGAGGGATGGTGTGAGGCAGTGTTGGGGCAAGGTCATCCAGCACCCAGGGCAAAGATGTCAAACTGCGCCCCTTCCTCGCCATTCAAGATGTGCAAGCTTAAGGGATTCTATGCCCAGCAGCCACTCCCTTGTCAAAATCACTGCCGTTATTAGTACTCCAGCCTTGTAACAGAAGGAAGGCATCCCCCCCCCCTTCCTTACAGTGACCAACTGCACCCAGGGCAGCCGCTCCACCTGTCCACCCCTTCTGCTGGCCCTGGTGTGAGGTGTAATGTATCTGGGGTGTGTTGTGGGTGGGGGGGGAGTATGCAAAACTGGGGTAAGAAGTCAGGGACAGTGGGGCGTATGTGCAGTAAATGGTATCATGAACCAGAAGAGCTAACTTTGAGGCACTGACGACGTCATACCTATGACGAAACGCGTTGGGTGGAACCAGACGTGACGTTACCACGCCCCTTGGCCAAATTGTATTGGAACGCTGCAGCTGGTTTTTACCACTAGGACTTTTATCCATGCTTGTTTTACTACTGTTACATGTGAGTGCATCTCCTTTCTAATAAATGTAATCGTTATAATACTGTATAACTCTATAGATTTTCTTTATCTATTTTTATGGCGTTTGGATTATATATACCATCGATCCACCTATTGAATGTTACACCTGATGATTGTCATTTAATGTTTGCCCTCTAAGGTGTTTAAGGCTTATCCATTAATTTGGAAGCCCCATCCTTCTGGTAAGCGGCCAGTCTTCTTGTTTCACTTATTGGTGATTTTCCACTACAAAAGCCGAGAAATGCGGCTCTCTATGCAGGCTGGGACTTGTGGTTCCTCTTCCAAAGATACCCCCTTCTTTTCACTAGAGTGGGTTCTTATTTTCCTCATTAGATATGGACACTTTCTTTATTATATGATTACATTGACTTTGTCACATCTGTTTTGTATATTTATTTATTGGGATTCACATTCAAAAAAAATATTTTTAAAAATGTATGTTTGTATCACCTCATGTTAGCGCTGCACGTATTAATATATAACTTTGAGGCACTGTCGACAGCACAGAAATAGGCAATCTGTGTGGCTGTGATGTTGCCCAATGGCACCTCCAAGCCAGATGGCTCCTGTCCGAATTTCAGAATATTTTCCAGAAAAGGCAGTTCACAGACACATATTTCAACTGTATTTAGCTGCTTGCCTACACTTCCACTTTAATAATGTTCTGCGTTGTTTGCAATCTATTTAAATATTCTAAAAATTCATATCATAACTTATCATGATATGACATCATTATAGGAATAAAAAACTGTCTCTCTTTTGGCAGGCTTGTTATTAGGACCTGACAGCGGGGGGTTTACACACATTCCTGGTGGCTACAGACTCCTGCCTGTCAGATTATTTCCACACACTCCCTGGTAACAGAGCCCCCGCCATGTATCCCGGGCTCTGCTTGCCCATCTGCAGGCAGGGACCAACATAACGGGTGCCACTCTCGTCCCCTCCTTGTTGCTGACCCAGAAAGCAACATGTTTGACGGCAGACTCCTGCCTGTCAGATTATTTCCACACACCCCCCAGTAACAGCCCCCCCACCATGTATCCTGGGCTCTGCTTGCCCATCTGCGGGCAGGGACAAACATAGCGGGTGCCACTCTCCTCCCCTCCTTGTTGCTGACCCAGAAAGCGACACGTTTGACGTCACTTCCAGGTCCGCAAGGTGATCTGCATTGCATTACATTCATTGGAGCACAGGGGAGACATCCAGGGTCTCATTAAAGAGAACCTATCACCAGAAAATCATCACATAGGGGACTATTTATCCCCCATGTGATGAAAAAAAAAAAAGTTACGTTAATTTTTTTTTTTTTTTTTAATTGTAAAAAATGTAAGTTACACCTAAGAACATAAAATCCCCCCTTCCAAAAACATTTTTGAGACCTCTCTACCTCCACGTAAACGTACTCGTCGAGGGCCCCTTCATATGAAAACATTGATTGCATATAGCCGAGCACGCCAGAGTGAGAGAAATATTTCTAGCACCAAAACTCCGTAACACTAAACTGATGACCTATAGGGGGCTTTTAAAGTGTCGCCTGTGAAAAATATAGGGTACTAAAGTTTGTTGCCATTTCATGGGCGCACACAATTTTAAGGTTTGGCATGTTAGGTATCTATTTACTGCAACCTCGTCTTTTATATTTTACCAAAAAAATTTAAATTTATTGCATTTGTGTGCCCTCAAGTTAACTTTAGTGTATTTTTTACTGAAATTTAGTGTTCCCTAGACCTTTGTGGTAATATCAAGTGACATAAAAAATTGGAACTACCACTATTTTATTCTCTAGGCTAGGGTGTCTGCTTTGAGAACATATATAATGTGTTGGAGGGGGTTTATGTAATTTTCAGGCCTAAAATGATTTTTTAATCATGTGCGCAAAATAAATGCAAAAACGGCTCTGGCAGTAAAAGGGCTAAAGGGTTAGTTCACCTTTACCAAAAAAAAACTGACTAGGCAGATAAGGGGTTCCTGTATTCCTGTAGATGGAAACGAAGGGTTAGGTAGATCATTTACGTACCTTCTAAAGCCTGGCTGGAAAACTCCCAGAGATCACCTTTTTGCAAGGACGTTGCTAAGAGATCTGTTACTGTTCACCTCTACCATTGCCATCTTAAGAGCATTAAAGGGCCCCCGGGCAATGCAGTGCACTGGGGCCCCGCCTACACAATCACCCAGAAGAATAAAAATGCAAATTATCAATAAGGCGATATTTATTGGTACAGCAGTGCCAGGCTAATGACAGCTTCCCAGTTCGGCTGCTGGGTCCGGTGAACAGTCACACATCAGACTCGGCTGTCCTGTGTGGGCCTATTCCCGTGGAGGCGGACAGGCATTCCTGCAGTTGTGGGCTTCCCCTCCACGGCGCAAGTGGCATGACAGCAGCGCAGGGCCGACAGACGCTTGCCACCTGCTAAGTTCAGCGGTGGGATGCACACAGAAATCGGGACTAAAGCTTGGCTGGGTCGCTGGCCAGGTGGGGCCCTACCCGAGCAAGTGGGGCCCCCGGGCTACTGCCCAGCATGCCCATTCGGTAAGATGGCACTGACCTCTACCATCACAAGTGCAAGCTCAACACTACTGCATCAGGGATGAGAAAGCACAAGTGAGCGGGTTTGAATCAGAGAAAGAGCTTGCACCTGTGAGCTTGCACCTAGTAAGAGCTAGGAGTCTCTTAGCAATGCCCTAGCAACAAGCCAGGTCAGGATGATGCAATCTTTGCGAGTTTTTCAGCCTACCAGGAGCCTTACACCAGAAGCTTTCTGAACTAAAAAAACAAGCATCCGGAGGTTAAAACAAAAATTAGCGGTGGGGTACATTTAATTGATACAAGGTGTCCCATAAACATTTTGCAATGATGCCCTGTGATTTCTAATTACACCCTTGTATACAAATCTTCTGTATTTCCTCTCCGCCAGCCCGGCTTTCAGGTCAGGCGGTGACACCGGCCTCCTTATTATGTCATTTTGACATATGTGCTCATTTCACATTAATGCATGTGAGATCACACAGTGGAACAGAACGGCTCTCCCGAAAAGTCCTCTCCTAATAAAACCATCTCTCGCTATGGATAGCATAAAAACAGAAACGGCACAGGTCAAGGAAGAACAGTATTTATTAGAAAAGCAAATAATATATTAAAGAAATCTCTGAAAGGTCACCTTGTCGCATTTCACTAGCGCCACAAGTCATCATCTGTCACACTGCTCTCTGGAAGCCTGCGCCAGGCAGGCCAGGGACACACACACACACTCACTTCCCTAAGGGGGATGCAACATGGAGACCATGTCTACAGTGCCTGAACATTAACAATTTCCTTTTACAACCACAGAAGTAAGGGCTGAAATGAAGAGGGGGCAGGATCCAAGGTTCACATCTGGACTCTTCATCTGGATGTTGCTCTCTATTTAACCCTTCCCTCATTCCTCTTCTTCACATTTTTTGATTTAACTTTGCTCTGGACAGCGGACAATGTCGTATTTCACGTATCCGACCTTTTCCACTTGCTTGCGCCATGTCATGCGCCAGAAGAACTGGTCTTGGCAGAAGTAGTATTTTCCTGCAAGAGGGAAGCATGTTAGGTTTACAAATGATGTCAGAGGATACAGGAGCAAAAAAAAATATCTTTCAAATAAACATTAAATGCCTTTGAGTTCAGGACAAAGTACACTTTAAAGCCATACTCCAAGGCAAACACATTATTTGCCTGGGCAAGAAACTAGGAAGTAAAACATGATAATTTCCTTGTCTCCCAACCTGTGATTGGACAATGAAGGAGCAGCAACAGAGTGATAAGGTTGTCTCTCTGATCTCTCCTCCTGTCAGCTTATTCTTTGCCATCTCATGCATCAAAGCCTGAGCTTTCCCTAGTCTTGCCCTTCTTTCTCCCAGTGGGTTTGCTACTATACTGGTATGTTCCAAGAGGCACACATTAGGTGAAATTCAAGTATTTAAACTAATTACCTTTAAAATTGTTTTTGTCTTGTTATAAATGCATTATTAGTGTATTTTTATATGTGCTTGGAATTTAGCTTTACGGCAGTTTTTTGTGGACTGGTGTAAAGTCGGGTCACTGTATAAATTTCACAAGTTTTCTTATTTCAAGGATCATCCTTTATCATCTACTTTTATTTTTTTTTTAAATGATTTATAATTGCTCAGCAACTATGTTGTAATTTGAATTCAATTTGGTATCTTTACTGTCTGAAAAGTCAAATGTGGTAATATTGTTGGCTATAAAATTATTATGTACAGAATGCCCCAAGAAATTACATTTTCCACTAATTTCCTCGCTTTTCCTAGCAGTTTCTTTCCTATTACAGC
Organism: Pelophylax lessonae; assembly: GCF_965119305.1. Lineage (NCBI taxonomy): Eukaryota > Metazoa > Chordata > Amphibia > Anura > Ranidae > Pelophylax > Pelophylax lessonae. The sequence continues at coordinate 58,468,832 of NC_138778.1, read as the reverse complement.
CGGTCATGTGATCCTAACAATCAGAGCTTCCTGTCTGAGCACTCCAACCACTTTCAGGAAGTTTAAGTAGAAGGCAGGGCTATGCAATATCCCCCCTTTAAATGTTGCCTCCCCACTCCTATTAAATTTGCCGCGTACAGTTTGTAATAAATCTCAATGCATATACTTGTTCTTAATTTTTTTCCAAGCAGTTATAAGGCCTCAAAGTGTGAGTGAGTGTCCTTGCCTGGGCAGGTCCAACAACGCTGCTGAATCCTTAGAGCATTGATGTCATCTCACCAGCATGCATAACTCTAAGGCGTTGTCGGCCCTGAAAGAGTTCCCGCCCACCAACAATGCAGGCAGACACACCTACTGGAGCTTTGCGGTCACATGACTGCTTGGAAAATGCTTGCAAAAAATGTGTTTTTATTGCAATTTATAAGAAACTCTATTTAAGGAATATGCAAGCAATGGCAGGCAACATTTTAAAAGTGGGGTATTGTAGAGCCCTAACTTCTGCTTTAATGATATGGCCTCTCTCTATGTCTACAGAGCAGACGCAGGTAAGCAAATGCAATGTAATTATCAAATCCTTGCAGGGTATACTCTATAATTGAACTAGAGAGATTTGTTTTTCTTAACAAAAGTATACATTTTCTGGTCCAGTTGTCATCTAGCTTTACATCAATGAATTCAACATCTCAGAAACGAAGACTGAAGAAGAGCCAGGCCTAGAAAAGTAAATGTGACATTTCAAAGGGCAGAATGGAAGGGCTCTATGCTTGTGATATGAAACCTACAGCACCTCTTCTCCAATGTGAAATTGCTAGGTTCCTCCTAATTGGCCCAACACCCTCCCATGGGGCTGGGCAAGAAATCCATAGCACAGTGTAAGCTCCATAAATTCGTTTTTCTAGAATGTCGATTTTTCAGAGTAAAAGAAACATAGTAGTGTTGTCTAGAGCAACCAACTGCATGGTGGCTTCATTTTCTAGCTTGGCAAATGTAATAGCTGGATCCTGATTGGCTGTCAAGGCCACCATCACCACATTCCGCTGTACTTTATACATTTCTTACTATGTTCTCATACTGATCTTTACCTTTATACACAAAGATGTCATGAGAATCACTGGGAACACCAGCAAAATCATCATCTGTGTTGCGTGGGTAACCCTTATCCACAGTTTGAGACTTCACATCAAGCCTGTTAAAAGAAAACATTATTTAAACACAGTCACATTTTTTTGGACTTTGATAACCTACATATCAACAATGCAATTTTTCAATAAATGACAATGGCGTCACTATGAATTTTTGTGCCTATTGAGCTAAAACTACAGATTGTAATTATCATAATTTGGTATGCCTGGTCATAATTTAAGAACTATATAATGGTTGTTCATGGTTGTGGTTGTAATGGCCATTTTCCATATGTGGGTCTACAGAAGTTAGAACTTTGTTAACCAGCTTTATATTGGCATCTATTAAATCTCAATATGAACAACCGGTTTTAACCACCTATGTTAAAAGCATATGATTATAGAGATGGAGGGGGGAGGGTGTTCTGTAGTTCATTAATGGAGAACTCAGGCAGGGCTAACAACACTGCTTGGGGTTTCTGTACAGGCAGCATTGCCAACAAACTACGGGAAGTTGGGAGTTTACTGGATTTCAGATTTGTAGAATAATCACTAAAGAGAGCTCTCACTGTCTCAGTTCTTATTTTTATATGTCTCTGTTTACAACTCTTGGGGTGACACATAAACCACATGGGAAATGCATTGTTTTAAGTGAGTCGTCTAATTTAGAGATTTGTGTTTTATGAAAAATAATTAAAGTAATCATTGTGTAGAGGTGCAAAACAGGAAGCAGTGACTAAAAATATCATCACTCAGGATAGCCAAGCAACTAGCATTTTCAGATGGAAGAATCACAGCCTGTTTTAGTTTACTATAAGTCCCAACTTTTCTTGCAGCCTTACCTCCAGTATTTGTCACCATTGAATAACAGGACTTTCCCATTATCCCGTGTAACAGCTCCCAAGATTTTATCCACATCCTTGCCAAAGCCCAACTTATCGAGACTTCGTGGACCCAGAACACTGCTTCCTGTGTATTGCCAGAATTTGCGTCCTGCAGAAAGAACCATACTTAAGCTGGTTACACACTATGAGAAAATCAGGCGAACAATTGTCCGATTTTCCTCGTTTCACAGCAAGTCGGAACCGAGGAATGAAATAATGTACAAAATGACAAAAGCTTTTTTTTTTTGTTTATTGTTTCTGATCATGCGCAGTCTTTCATATTTTATTTTTTTCGTACAAAAACAATAAACATTAAATGCAAATTATATGTTCTGTTCATGTATGAGAAAATTTTGGTGTTTGTCTCTTCAGAATTTTTCATTTGCAAAGTCTGTATCGGATGTCGAAAGTTGTGTACACACTATACGAAAATTGAATGATCGTGCTTCATATGGAATTTTTCTTCCGATTTTCTCATAGTGTGTACCCAGCTTCATTTGTACCACATAATACTAGGTTTCACATATCAGTAACATCTTCAATAGGAGAGTGAAGTAATAAATTAAAGAGGAGTAACACAAACATGAAAGCAGATTTTAGGCAGTGTCGGAATGATAAAAGATGGCCGTTTGTTGGGTTGGTACAGGTTGCTTTTCTATACTAATAGATTTCTGCTTTACTATAATCAATATGAAACCATATTTTTTAAATATTTTGTAATCTCAGGTATACTTCTTTTGTCCATTCATTAGTAGAGTAAACATGAGCATGCCCATGGATGGAAGTCATCATATTAAAAATGAGTATTGATTTTGCCAAATAATTGCTGAACTGGGTAGAGTTTCTGGTGATAGAGGATAGGAACCTAATTTTTGCACCAGTGCATTTAGAAAAGTTTAATTATACAATGAAGAATAAATTACTAAACCCACATCAGTCATTGTAATTTAGTGACATTCCACCCACTGATTTTTTATACTATACTTCTAAAGCAAGCTTGCCTGAAATTAAAATTGCCCATACACTCTCTGATTATTGCCAAGGAAGGTTCGGAAATTTTTGGGCTACTATTGACTTTCCTGCTCTGTAGTTATTGATTGGATTGTTGGCTCTTGCATAAGGCTCTATTATGCCTTTTGTTTTGTCTTCTACATCACATGGATGGTTGACCACCTTCTTAACAGCCCATATCATGCCAAATTTGACCATCATTCCAAATTACTAAATATGTTGCAGAGCTGCCCCTGCCAAAAAATTTTGGGTGGCTTTGTCTGTCCATATGTGGCCATCTTACGATGTCTGGCATACTTATAAAAACTGGTCTGCTATCAATATGTTGCATTGTTTTTTAACCATTATTGGGCTGTCAAATGTACAGTCCTATTTAAAAAGGTCATTGTGTTGTGCATAATTATTACCTGAGAAAAAGAAAATCTTCTTGCTTTGAGGGTCCTGAAATGCTGTGTCAATGTTGGCAGGAAGTTCAGGCCAAGTGTCTGAGATCTTCTTAGAAGACTTAGGGGGCCCACTGGCAGGTAGTTTCCAGTACAATCTAAAGAACAAAATAGTAATTAATAGGAAACCTAAAAATGGCATCTATAAATTCTAAGGCCCCCTTGCGATTTTTGTACAAGCCACCCTATTTTCAGCTCCCCTTACCCATCCTTAAAGAGGTGAAGCTCCCCTTGTAATTCTGCAATGGCATCAAATTCCTTCACTTTGCAGGGGTCTTGTGTTGGGTCTACTGGGGAATCAGAAGGCTCTACACTTTCAGTGGTAGTTGGTGTAGCAGTGGTGGTGGGTGAAGGAGTTGTTTTTTTAGGTTTCTTGGTGGGCTTTGGTGGAGTTGGATCTGGACCAGTTCCAGCACCTGAAAATGTATAAAACAGTTAATCATAATGTTCCACCTCTCTTAGTCTGCTACTGTCTGCAATATGTTTTGTAATTAATCACAATGACTTGCTCTGCTGTGCTGCAATATATCATAGACGTATAGGAGGTGACAACAGGCAGAAGTTTACCCTTTTTATCTGCTGAGTTTTCTACTGAAGGCATTCCTTAAAGAGCCTTTACAAGAAACAGCTGGAGGCGTATTTAAAAAGATATAAAACAATGCGCAAAGTACAGTACAACAAGCAATCTTCCACTGACTGCTCGAAACCACTGAATGGTGAATCTAGATAGTTGCTTTGAGTTAAAGTGAAAATATGGCCAGGCAATATAGATTAAAGTGTTTGCACATTCTCACCCAGCTGCATCTGAGCTTTAAAACCAGCCCTCACCAGTCTCTGTCAATTTAGGCACTACAGAGCAATTCATTCTCAAAGTTCACAGCAGAAGCACTGAAGTCTTTTTTTAAATCAGAGATCTCAAAACTTTGGCTCAGGAGCCGGATGTGGCTCTTTGCTTGCCTTTACCAGGCCATTGGGACATTATTCTTCCCACTGATACAAGGCACTTTTCCTTCTATACCAACAATGGGACATAATTCCTGTCACTGATACCAACAATAGGACACCATTCCTACCACTGACCCCAACAATGTGGCATTATTCTTCCCACTGACACCAATGATGGGACACTATTTCTTCCCCTAATACCCTAATACCCACACTGGGGCACTATTCCTCCCACTAATAACAATGATGGGGCATTCGTTACTACTATTGATGCCAGTGCATTTTCTATTCCCACCGGCCACAGTCCTGCCCCCTCAAAGTCTGAAGCACAGTAAACTGGCCCTTTGTTCAGAAAGATTGTAGACCCCTGATTTAGATTATTCTCTCATCAGCTAATGTTCTCCTTCTCCCCTTCTCAGAACTCCAGCTCAGTGAGAGAGAAGGAAAACAAGGAGAGCTGAGCTGCTTTGAGAACAGCTTGAAGGATTTTATCGCTTCTGCTGTGAACCTTGAGGATGATTTGGTCCACAGTGCCTGCTGCTAAAGAGGTCAGCGACTGATATTTAAACCTAATGTACTGCTTGTTAAGAATATGTAAGCACTTTTATGTTCATAGCCTAGATAGGAATTAGTCCCTAAGAACAGCCAGATTGGGCCACAATAGCATATCTTTGGGCAGCAGGAAATATTGCTAGACTAGAGAAACAAGCAGTCCTTCATTGCTTTGCATCTGACCACTCTCTACTGTCTACAACAAGGCTAACATTGAATTTGATTATAATACTCTGCCTTGCACCAAATATCATTCTTCAGAAACCTCTAAAATCAGTTCCATATACTCAAATATTGTTTTGTGATTTCATGCCAAATATATCTGTTAAAAAAAACAGCGTTCCCTGTGATTGTACCTTTATGACAAATCATATTCTGCAGGTGACCATTCAAAACCAATCTGTGGTTTGAGATTGCAGGCAAGATCTCAAAAGCTCAGTGAGCCTGCTTTGTGCTCACACTGTCATTGATGTTCATATATGCTTAGATGACGGCAACTTCATGCAAACATATGAAAAGATGAATATAAAAGAAACTACACAACATAAAAACACCATTGGTGTGACATTTTGTCACAGTTAGAAAAAAGACAAAATTCAATAACATTCATCCTATTATCTTAAATTCTACAGAAGAAGGCAAAATAAGCCACCAATTTATTCTCACGGGTGGAGTGTTTGGTGGGGGGCAAGGGAGTTCCTTTGACGTAATCATCGGCAGTGAGCTTACCTCCCGTGGTTAGTGACTTCTTTTATGTGCATTTTCTTATGTTACTTTATTCAGCACCAGTATCTCTCTTGCTTTTAAACAGCTTTCTGAGGCTTTACTGAGCCTGAAAAGACCAAGCAGCTTCAAAATATGATAGCTGATTTGTTATCTACTTTAAAGCTGAACTCTGGACAAAAAAAACCTTGAATTTAAATATATTCCTCAATGGCTACAAAGACTTAAAATCTACTTTGTGTGCACCAAATCCCTTTGTAAACCCAGATATTACCTTAGAAAAGCAGCAGTCAGTGACATCATCGCTGTGCTGCACATCGCCTCTGCAGATAGCAGAGCTGTGGGAGGGACCCAGCAGGCCCACCCACTACAAGCTGCTGGCAGAAAACTACAGGAGGGGGAGGAGACAAGACCAGTCACCCTGCACAAAGAGAGAGAGCAGCAGTGATTGGTCTTCATTACAGGAAGCTCCCATACAGAGGTCAAGTTTCTCACTGGTTTAATTAATCTGAATAAAAACACAAAGTACACCAAGATTCAAGTAAGAATACACATGTCTTTTGTATTTAGCCAAAATGTGCTTATCCTGGAGTTCAGCTTTAAGGTCATTGCAAAAAACGAGGGGGACACTCGAGAGAAAAATAAGTTTGCATACAGAAAGGCTTCTTTACATTAGGAGCCATGAAAATGTGAAATATACTTTCCCAGGAGCCATCTCCATAGATTGCTTCAAGAAAATGTTAAATGTGTTTCTAAACGCACAAAATATAACTGACTTATAATATTAAACAAAAAAAACACTGTAGATTGTTATTCCAGACAGTATCCAATTGCAATTGGGGTTCAGGAAGGGCTTTAGCATGTTAGACAAAGCTTTATAAGAGTGTATAGCTTTCCTATGGATCAACATTGGGTTTAGGGTTCTGAGTATTTTGGCGTATTTATTTTTGTCTTTTAGTTGAACCTGATGGATATGTTGCAGCCTTCCACTATGTAAACTATGAGCTTTCTTGTAAACCAATCAAGGGATTGGAGTTCCTCTGGTAAAACCCCAGCAGATCAGAAGTGGGAGGACGTCAATGGCATTTCCACTTTCTAAATGAAAAAAATTACATACTGAAAAAATTATTTTGCTGACTGTTACCATTTTCCCTTTGGTAAAAAAACTCCAAAGCAACAAAGATAGATGTTACCACCTGGTCTGACTATATTTATCATAGTGAGAAAAGAAACTGTAATTCCATGGGCATGTTTGGATTAAAGAAGGCATCAACATCCCAGATAGCAAAGATAACTTGCCACAAATTTGTGGCAGTGTTGAATTGAAAGTCTGTTAAAGCGGAGTTCCACTCGTCTGACCTCACTGCAACGATGTACATCAGCAGTTCGGCCTCCCTCCTCCTTTCCCTGCTGCTGAGTCAAGGCTTCACTACCAAGTTCCCTAACCGGCAATGGTGACGGCAGCACCCTACAGCACAATCGGCTGTTGTGCCGCCATCGCTGGATTCCAGGACAGGTAAGTGTCCTAATATTAAAAGTCAGAAGCTATAGTATGTGTAGCTGCTGACTTTGAATTTTTGTAGAGGGAGGGGGGGGGATGGAACTCCCCTTTAACATGCTGCACGCTTTCACTGGCAAGTTGTACACCTGCAGAGCACTTGAAGCACAAATTCGAGTTGACACTTCTCCAATTTGTAGCAAATTTGCGTGGCAAGTCTCTAGCAAGAGCAAAGTTGCAGTGATGAGTCAAGAGCTCTGCAAGTCTGCAGCATGAAACTTCAGCCCAGTGACTCCTGTGGTTGGATGACTATTGCACAACATGACGGAACCAGAACTTGCATCAGACTTGCAGAATGTTTGCAAAGAAAGTTGATCTGGAGTCATGCAATGTGGATTTGCAGCAATTGTGCAACAAACTTATGAAGCCTGGCAAGTCCAAAAATAGATTAGCAAGTCATTTTCAAACTTGCAGCACAATTGCTTGCTATCTGGGATTACTGATTCTACAAGGTAAGGATAGCACTGCAAGGAAGGGGGGGGGGACATATTTGCCCATTGCATAAAAGTATGCTCAGACAGTACAAGTGTACATGTTTTTGCACATGCTGTAAAAAAATAGCTTGGCATCTGGAGTTCGTATGCATGATCACACCACCGTTCTTAACGCTGTTTGAGCGTAACGGTGAAAGCTCTGTCTATGCTAGTAACTCAATGGCTTTGTGTTTATCTGAAACTCCTGTGCCATTTTGTATGGGTGATAAGTCAGCTTTAAATAGTAGTTTGCTGTTGTGCACATGCAGTCAGGTGTTTGCTAATTACAGTCCCAATTCTTTAACCCCTTTTATCTCTTAACAATGTTCTTGGCTTTCCTGTTTCTTTCACAGTCAGTCCGGACTCACTGGTTGCCAGGCAACAGCATGGCTGTCATCAAAATTCTTTTGAAAATTAGTGAAAAAGAGCTTTTAATCACCGCCAGTGACCCATTATGTCCTAATAATCTAAATCAGGATAAACAAAGAAAATAAATGGCATTTCAGGGTTGTTCAGGGCTAATTGGATTCCTTACCATACAAATACTGGATCCCTTCAATGTCGTCAGAGTGAAGATGGAAGTCACTGTCATACTTGTAGTTGGGATACATTAGAGCATCCTGGATGCTGCTGTGCTCAAGGCCTAATGCGTGACCAAATTCATGTGCTGCCACCAGGAAAAGGCTGTAACCTGTGCAAAATTATTCATTAAAAGAAAACTGACAATTAGAATCGGTCATCAGATCACAGTATCTTTTATGTTTATTCAATATGCAGTAATCCATAGCAGATGATCAGTTTATAATATACCCTAGCAAGATTTTAAACTGTAACAAGCAAACTACCCTCTCCTTTCCCCAACACTGCAGGGGGTAAATGCTATTTTTTGCCTAGGGGTATAGGAATAAAGTGTAGTACTTGGTATTCCTCACTCCAGCAAGGTCCCTCAAACAATGCAACCAGTCCCAGGAAGACTTCTCCAAGGGGCTCCAAGCCATAGATGTACGCAGCCTATTGCATTAGAGTGTGCACCTCAAAGTTCCAACACATTTGCATGTGTGACATATCTACCCCCCTCCATCCTGAAACAATCGGGGGGGGGGTGGGAGGGCAAGGGGGACTTAGGCAGCAGAAAGAAGAAGAACAAGGACAGGAGAGGTGGCATATATTGGTACCAATCCAATGTATTTTCCTCATGTGGCAGCTGAATGTAGGCAAGAGGGAGAGAAGAAGGGAGATCTGTTCCACTAATATCCACCCTCGCTGCCCCTCCTGTCCAGGTTCTGGGGGTTTGAAAGGAAGGATCACAAATTTACCTGTCACTTGCCCGCGATCAACGGGTTGCCAACCCCAGGATTAGGATGTGCCCAGGAACATCTGGCCTACCACTTGTGCACGTCTATGCTCCCAGCCATAGTCTCACTCCTAACTCCTCCACCTACAAAGCAGGGTTATTCGCCCTGCATTTTACAAGATAAAATAGCAGGACTGCCCACAGCCCAGAGCACCGAAGGGAGAGGAGGACAGCACTAGAGCCATAGTCTCACTCCTAACTCCTCCACCTACAAAGCAAGGTTATTCGCCCTGCATTTTGCAAGATAAAATAGCAGGACTGCCCACAGCCCAGAGCGCCGGAGGGAGAGGAGGACAGCACTAAAGCTGTCTGGAGCAGAAGTAAGATAAGTAATGCTGAATCTCATCTCCACCTAAACGTAATGAGCATTTTACCCAGCAGGGGGCCTCAATGCAAGGGTTTTTTTATCTTTAATTCCAGCCCAGAGCTGGTTTTTACTATAGGCTCAAAGTTTCAGAAATACGACATACTTTAAAACAGTTTAAAACTGTTTAAAATACCAATGTATAATAGCACGCCGCAGGATTATACAGTATATATGTGATCTACACAAACTTTGCATGTTCCAGATGTCCACATTTTCATGAGACAGCAACAGAGTTCCCACCCTGGAGCATACAAAACTTGAGTATACCTAAAGGAAAAATTTGTATTTTAGTTTTGGATGGGGGGGGGGGGGGGGATTAGAGCCACTGTCAGTTTTTATCCTTCAATGGGGACACAAGGTCTGGTGTCCCCAAGAGATTCCCTTAATTATCAGGAATTCCTCTAACTTCCTGTTATAGCTATGGGACAAAAAGTGAAGGTTAAGCTCACCGATAAGATAAAGATGTTAAAAATAAACCTTACAGGGGTTATACCCTCCCTTACTCTACTCAAAATGATAAAAGTGTCCTATTAGTAAGATTTACCTTCACTTGTAGATTCAATAGGAAGTGAAGGGATATCTTTCCAATATGAATTGAATCCCCTATTGGACAGCTGTGACAGGAACATGTGTCCCATTGGAAGGTTTTTCCTCTATTTCTTGATCTGAATTAGTGGATTTACACTTACTTTCATTCGCATTGATGAGCAAGACAATTTGAGAAAGAAAATCTCCCTAATGGGGACACTGACACCAATAAAAACATAAAAGTGGTTCTGCCCCCTCACCACTCTATACAAATCTATAAAAAATTACCTTTAGCTATACTTTAATATAAAAAATGTGTGTGGTTTTCCCAAATATGGGCATGGCTGAGCAGATCTTGGCAGTTGTTGGTCAAATTTGAAAGTTATCAAAGCTGGTTTTAGATTTGAACCTATTTAGGTTATGCAGTCAAGGTCTTTGCTGTTTTTTTTCCTTTTGCTGGATTTTATTATTTAATATTTTAAAGTCTACCAAATTGTACTGGATTAGTAAGATACGAATACCCTCTGATGCTTCTTCTAACAAATGTTGAACTCTATAATAAACAGACACAGTAATGAACTGGAACAAAAGGATCAAATGATTCCCCTTGTTGAGTGCAAACTCCATGAACCTTCCAAAAGCCACAACCACACAATGTTTTAGGTTATTTGGCTTTATGTAAAGCAAAGCTGGTCCATTAATTTAAAATTGTGTCCTTCAAAAGAACTCTCTGTATTGCCTCTGAATAGCATCCAATCAAATCTGCCCTAGAAATTATAAATAATAAAAGTGTGAATCAGAATAGTTGGCACAGGGAAAAAGCACCAAAGATATTTCCATTGATGGTTAAAGAGACCTTGTCACCAGTCCATTCATTTAAAACCATAATTTTACCATAAGATTATATGTGCATTTAACATATGGCATATATGTTTTTTATCTGCAAAATCTTCCATTATGTAGCCATCCAAAAGCCCTTGGAAGTGATCTCAGCAGTCCCAGCAGAGTCAAGTATTCCCCTTCACCCCTTCGCTCCTCCCCTAAAAGGTTGTATAGGAAGGTGAGGGGTGTGGCAAAAGATCTGGGTCAGCACAGACAGTAATTAGACACTTCCAGAAAAGGAGGGGTTTATAACATAAAATAAGAGAAGGGGCTGTGCTGCGGAATTAGTTAGCAATTTTTCTAGCAAGTTCTAAGGTACACTTAAAGTGATTACAAATGTATTTTTAGAAAAGAAAAACATTGCAAGTAAGCTTCTAAAATACCTTTATGTGCCTTTACCTGCAATTTTTTTTACATTCGCAACAATGTCTCCTTAAGGGAGCTAATTAATGCAGGTCCTGAGCAAGATGTTGGCTGCCATAGTTGATTTCCTTTCTTAAAATGCTAGTTTAATGGTTGCTATCCTGACCCTCAGGCCATAAATTCTTGTCATAAAGAGAGTCAAAGCATTGAAGCCAGAGGCTCGGCATTATAGCCAGGTAACCATTATTTTTAGAAGGCAAGATTAGTTCAATATAGCTGTAATTTTTGGAGTGATAGGTGGGAGATCTTGTGCAAGAAAAAAGAGGCACAATCCCCAAAAGTGAAGCTAGTTATGGAAATAAAGTCTCCCCGGATCTTTCAAGTAGATAGATATGGGGAAATAGGGGTTTTTAAGGTGCCCAATATGCAGTTAGAAACAAGTACAATGTAGGATAAAAACAACAATGTTTATTATACACAAATAAAATCTAGAAATACATTCTAAAAACATGTAGTAGACGCTACTAAGGTTGTTATACAACCAACAAAGCACTTGGAGGTAACAAAGAGTGGTGGGATCGATGCGTTTCACCTGAAATGGGCTTCTTCAGGATCCACTTCGTATTCACATCTTTTTGACCCAAAGTTTAAAATAATAGGGGAAGCTGATATCGCCATTTTGACACACTTTACCGGTCTGGGAGCTCATCCAGTGTTAAGGACATTGGCTGAGTTCATGGGGAAATTTGTTCCCCTTCCAATGGTGGATTTTTGATCCATAGTACGGCTTTTTTGGGGCTGTCTTTTGCTCTTTGGTCAGTACCACCTCAGTATCACCTCAAGCATCCGGTTTAAACTGGGCTTCCTTCCCTTGCAAGGGGGGCTACTACCATTCGGATCTTTCCATCTGCTGGGTATCTCTTTTATCAGCTTCCCCTATAATTTTAAACTTTGGGTGAAAAAGCTGTGAACACGAAGTGGATCCTGAAGTAGCCTTTTTCGGGCAAAACGCCTCAATTCCACCACACTTCGTTACCTCCAAGTGCTTTGTTGGTCGTATAACAAGCTTGATAGCGTCTACTCCATGGTTTTAGAATGTATTTCTAAATGCAAGACTGCATTTTTTGGCATGTTAAAAATCCCCTATTTCCCCATATCTCTCTGCTTGGGAGATCCGGGGAGACTTTAGTTCCACATTTGTAGTTTTTACCATAGGTTTCCCATTTGACCAGCGTACCTTGGTCTGAGCAGAAGCCCCATTTCCTATCGCGATCATAGCTGGAGGTAGTGGCACACCACTTCTTTCCATCCCCTCGGCCTTCAGTGGTGCACTGGTTGAAGGTATTCCCCAGGAATGTAAAGGGAAAAACGCAAGGGTCTCCTGCTGAGTTTCCGCCAATGACAGCTGTGTCTATAAGAGGAAAGCAGTGTTCAGTACTGACTGTATAAATCCAGTATGACTTATGGCATGACAAGTTCGGTATAAGCACTATAAATTTTATTCACACACATTTAGCATAAGGTGAGCTATACAATAAAATCAGAAGCCTTTACCTCTGTTTGGACAGAAACCATATTTGACATCTTTGTCATAATTGGCAGTGGTACTACACCAGCGGTACCCATCTGTACGCCCGTCAGTAGTGCATGAAGAATAGGATTCTTCTTGAAATATAAATGGGAAGACACAAGGCTGACCATCACTGTTTCCGTCAAATGTGTATAGCACTGAGGAGAAATTAGAAATCATATGTAAGGGTATGCATTGATTTTACATCATCAGTAATCAGTATTATCATCAAAATGTACTTTGTACATAGTTTATGACAATCACAACAATAACTTAAATGTGCTGTTCTTACATGCAGCTTTGAAATTCTTCCTGCTTTGAGGCGAATCCGTGCTTGCAACAGGTTCAGAAGCAAGGAAAAAACACCATCTGAAAGCTCCAGTCAGATTTTCAGAGCTTACACAGGGTTGACTGTCTCCCTGACCTCATTTGACAGCACTGGACCAATCAGCAAGTACTAGGGGGTGCCACATGGGGTTAGCCGCATCTTCTTCCATAGTTGGAAGCAGAGATGTATAGTAACTAAGTAGAACTACTTCACTACTGTACTTAAGTACCGAAAGGCGGTATCTATACTTTCCTAGAGTAGAATTTTTTTCTCCTACTTCCACTTTTACTTCACTACATTTTTTCAATGATTTCAATACTTCTACTCCGATATTTTTTTTTGTGCTGCATAGTTACTCGTTACTATTATAAAAATTACCACTGCCAGAACAGTAGATGGCAGGTTTCATGAAGCACAAAACATGTGTATTATCAGCGCATACGAAAATAAATGCTACTATATGTATAAATAAAAACTGCATTTGAAATAATAAAAAACAATATGATGTTCAAACTTTTGACTTCTTTCTTTAATAACTACATAACACAGTACTTGTACTTTTACTTTCAGTACTTGAGTAGCAATTTTTTTTCAAAACTACTGGTACTTTTACTTTCAGTACTTGAGTAGCAACATTTTTAAAAAACTACTTGCAATACTTAAGTACAAAAAATGTTGAATACTTTAGTACTTCTACTCAAGTCACTTTTTGATCGAGCACTTCCACTTCTACTCAAGTCACTTTTTGATCGAACACTTGTACTTTTACTCAAGTATGGGTTTTGAGTACTTTATACAACTCTGGTTGGAAGTAATGGATATTTCCAACGTTTCTGGCAGTTAAACCGTTTGAAGTAAGGCTGCTGCTAGGGGATCAGACTTCAAAGAAGAAATACTACAAGTACTTTGTCCCAATGGTAACTGAATACTTACTCTACATAGGCAAAACACAGGTTCAGTTTAAAGTGTATGCATAGCAAAAACTTATTTTTTTCCATTTTGGATAGAGTAGGAAAGAATTAAAATCACTTTTGTTTTTTGTTTTTTTGTCTCGTTAGGGAGATTTTCCTTTACTTCGTTTTCTTAAGAAGCAACAGGAAGTAAGAGGAAATCTCTACAAAGTGAGACCACCAGAGCAGGTGTCCCCATTGTAAGGTTTACCTTTACGTCTTGTTCTAACGAAAACTGTCTTGGTGACATTGGTCGCCAGGACGAATAGGAAAGGAAACAGACCACAACAGCCTGACAACCTTTTAGCCTCTCAATCCTCTATTAAAAGGAAAGAGAAACATTTTGGCAACAAATACATTTTAGGAGTGAGTTTGGAGCTCCTAAACCTGTCCCTACATATGTCTAGGGGACACAACTGTGTCTCTACTTAAGTAGGGGCCTGACAGGAGGAGCCAATAAGCTCCCGAATGTGTCTGTCTCTGATGAGATTTCAGTTGGCGATTCCTCCACATCACAGCAGCATTCAGTGGAATGGAACAGGGAGAGGTAAGTATTTACTATCCATTTTTGTAGGTAACACGTTTATTGGCACTTTAATCTTACTGACAGAGCCCCTTTCAGTACAGTAATTTAATTGTGATTACTTGATACTTACATTCACTTGGGCAGAAGCCATATTTTTTGTCTTTGTCGAAATCAGCTGTTGTACTGCACCAGAGGTGGCCATCCGATCGCCCTTCACTTGTACAGGAGGAATAGGACTGGCCGTTAAAGGTGAAGGGAAAATGACACAGTGCGCCATCTGCATTACCAAACCGAGTCTTCACCACTACAAAAGGGAGATATAAAATATTTGGAGTCTTTAGCTGATTTTGTCACATCAGAAAATATCCTTTAGTCCAGCACTTATTTTACATCTGATAGGTAAATTTGTTATACATGTAGCTAGGTGCTGGGTTACAGCAGTATGGTGATAGAGACATTGCCCTTTATTTTTCTCTCCCTCTACTGAGATACTGATGTTATGCTGCACCATCCTCCTCTAGTCAGCATGGAGAGAGCTAAAGTCAAGCAAGCCTAAAGACTTCTGTGCAGATTGCTGAGACTCCTGGGAGTTGAAGTTTGAGACAGCGGCCATATAATGGCTACACTATAATGGTTACACTACAGATCCCAATGGGCACTGTGCAGTAGGAAATGTGGAGAGATGATTTTTATTAAAATGACTGGGAAAGTTCTTTCTCTTGGCACTGAGGGAGTCAGGCTGGGTTCACACTGATGCAAATTGGTTGCAGGTTTCCCCTCATCCAATTGACATGACAGGAGAGTGTGACTAGCTCTCAATAGAGCCGGTTCACACAGCTCCGGGGCGGCCGCGGAGTGCACTGGAAAAGGGACCTGTGCATCTTTGGCTCCATTTCAGGAGTGATTGTAGGCAAGAATTCAGACCTGATTCACACCTAAAATGGTGAACAGACACGCACTGGACCCCAGGCATGAACCCGTGGCCGCATCAGTATGAATCCAGCCTTAGAAAGAGCACCTCTGGGTGAATATTCGTCTGCTAGCTGGAGGCCATACAAGCAGAGATCTAAGCCTGAGACTGGGATTGAGGACACCTGGGGGTAGCGCAGCACTGCCTACATCACAGCACCTGCACCACTGCCGCAGGGAGGCTGGATTGTCCACTCATCCTCTTCTTCCTACCACTGATCACCAGAGGCTTTGGGGGAGAGACCAAGGGGGCTCTCCCTTCTACAGCAAGAGGTCACTGCAGTAAACTGGGGCTGGGGAGAGGGCTATTTGCCCATTGCTGATACTGCTAGCAGGGATTGAGTCACTCAGAGCAAGACACCAAGTGTACCCAATCCATACTGCACCATATACCACACTTAAACCAAACCTAGACTGCTTACCAACCCTATACCACATTATTCCGTACCTTACCAATCTGACCCACATCTATCTTGAACCTGTGCTGAGACTATAGTGTACCTATACTGCATGCAGGTTAACTGGGACTGTCATTAAGTGCATCAATGCTCTTAAAGGGCCCCAACGATAACCATAAGAAGAACATCCCAAAGGACTTCCCCTCCCGCACTAATAATTCTGCAAGCCCCCTTTGTTCCCCTGCTCCCTCTGCTACCATCTTTCATTTCTGTGGAACAGTGCATACCCAGTCAGTCTAGGACTAGCAGCACCACCATAAATGCACTCTGGCAGTTCCAGCAGTCAGTAGATTAAACCTTACTGCTGCTCGCTGCTAAAGATCATTAATGCCTTGATGCCTAGGCCATATTTAGCAGTAATAACATGCATCAGTTAGATTGATAATAAGTTAATGACTAATTACATACATAAATATGCTTTATATATCCTTTGATACACTGTTTAATAAAAACACGCTCTTTTAATAAGCTAAAAAAAAAATTGCAGAAACGTAAATTACATTTTTTTCTCATTGCTTTGTATCCCTCCCTTTTATGGTTCACATCAGCTAATGCTTTTTATGAACAGCAATCTTAAAATGTGTCTTTTTTCAATCAAAGTAGCTCTAGACCACACCTCCAAACTCATTTCATTGATTGGACTCATTTTGTGCAAGCTACTGACTCTAATTAGCTTTTGCTAAAGTAATTAGTCTGTGGGGTCAAGTACTTTTTCCTCCAGCACAGTGAATGTTTAATGGGTCCATTCAATAAAGACACAAGAAATTAGAATTGTTTGTATGTTTTCAGCTTAAGCACTTTATGTTTGTCTATTGTTATAACACAATTTATGTAAAACTACTGCAAAAAATACCTGTTATTTCCGAGGGATACACATACTTTTTCTTGCCACTGTATGTGGTATGTGGCTTCTGTACTCAGCACTTACCCACGCCAGTCCCAAGGGTCCAGAATTCATCATCATCAAAATGGGCATCTCCATACACTCCAGCACCTGGTGGGTATGCATGAGCTAGAAGTCCATCCTTTCCATCAAAAGGGTATGGATCTCCATGATCTGAAGAAAAGATGTCATATGTAAATAGGTGCCTTGTAAGCAATATAAATGACCAATCCAAGATCTTTCACTAATATTAATGTGCTTTGCCCATACAGGTTTATTTCAATGCCCCCTCCTCAGCAGCACATTCTTTTCTTTACTTCCCCACTACTGTACAGGGCTGCTGTTATAAATCACGGGGCCCCGTACAGCCTACCTGGCAGGGCCCCCCCCCCCCCCCCGAATATGTCAAGACAATATTTTCACAAAAAATACACGTGGACACAAACATAACAGAGAACTTGTGTGAATTAGCCCTTTTTTTAATTGTTTTTTTACATTAAAAAAAAAAAAAAAAAAAACATTTTTTAAATGTTAAAAAATGTTTACAATTATTTTATTAAATTTTTTTTAATCATTTATTACAATGTTTAATAGTTTTCTTTTTTTTTTACAATTTGTTACTTTTTACAACAGGACAGGGAAGCCTGCAGCGCTGCGGGAGGGAGGGGAATGGCATAGTGAAAGGGGGGCACACGGGGGGGAGGTGGATCAGAAGCAGGCAGAACGGGTAGGGGTATTGGTGCTGGAGAAGCAATTACAGGAACGATGCCTTGTGTTTGTGTCTCTCCCTGCAGCAGCTGAAAGCTGGCAGGAGGGGGTGGAAATGGCTTTCAGCTACTACAGAGAGCCGCACAGGGCTTCCTTCTGTAATTGCCCCACCACACGACTACACCAATTGCCAATGCTAGTTGGGCCCCCGCTTTGTGCCCAGGCCCCCCACAGGAGGACTGGTGGTCCCCCCTAACAGCGGCCCTGCTACTGTATGCAGTCTAAGAGGGAGCAAGGAATAGAAATCCCATTGCACAGTGCAGAGAAATCCCTTGCCTCCCCATGTGACAAAGGTGGAGCAATTATCAATCAACTAGGGTGTATCATGAGAAAAAGGGGAGTGAATCACATGTTCCTCCATACCGGCTGTTTCCTACACTCCTGGCAGCTGAAGGGAGCTGTAGAAGATTGAAGGAAAGGTGAGTTTGTGTTGCTGTGAAGGAGAGCTAAAAAGTGGACCTTGCACCTAAATAGTAAGGTCTGCTTCTATAATATGACCCCCCTTTCCATTGTGTTAAAATGCTGAATTAAAAAAAAAAAAAAAACCCTTGTGAAGAAAAAAGTTAGATAATATACATATTTTTCCTCGTGCTTCCACCTACGATGCTTAGGGTGGGGTGACAGTATCTTCCTTCCAGTGAGATCCCGGGAAAGTTGGAGTAGCCCAAGTTTCACTGAGATGATGATACTGCATGAAGCTGCAGCATCTTCTCAGAAGATTTGGTCAGCATTCCCTGGAATCTCATTAGTAGGTTGATCACATCACCCCCTGCACTAAAGAAACCTCGGCAAAGGTGAATATTTAACAACTTTTTTTTCCTGCTATAGGTGTTTTCATTTTTGTTTTTTTAAGTTTAATTCAGCATTTCAGCAAGAGGAAGGGGAGACTTTTTAAAAACCAAAACTGTATCTTTGGCCTATGTGGGCAAATACAGCTTTGCTTCTGGGAAATTCGCATCTTCGTTATTTTATGCTAATCCAGTTATCCATGGGTTGATGTGAACTACAATATTCCCACAACTGGGAGTACCTGCTGTTAACAGATATAAGCTGCCTGAGGGTGTATAGCTTTGATAACGTGCAGACCACAGTGAACCTGTAGCAATTAATCGGATTTAAAATAAGTGAAATCAGATCACAGAAGATGGATTCTGATGGACTGTTATGGGTCATTGCATTTGCACATTTGCTTTATTGCAACAATTGTTTCCCAGTGCAGGTTAGAAAATGAAGAGAAAGGCAATGGTTTCTGTATAGGCGGAACTCTTTCCTTTTAGATACGTTGCAGACAGGCTTATACATGAGACCCAGTATTTCTATTACAGTGCAATGCCTGCAGGGTTTGCATTTCGTTGGCTGTTCTTGCACAACAAATCTCTGCAAAATAAACATTCACCCGTGCAGGAATCAATTAGCTCACATCTAGCCTCAGTAATTACCTTGTTCAACAACATATAAATGTGAGAGGCAGCAGCACTTTTTGGTTTAAGATCAAACATGCAGACAGCCTAAGGAATTGAATAGAACCCATCTAACCAAAAGCAATATCAGTATTCCATGAAAGTTTATTATTTGAAATCCCAATTTCTTTTGCATTGTTTAGGGTTAATAAAACTAAATTCGGTGGTTTATATAACAAAAATAAAAATCATTAGTAATGAAAGCTGCAACCAGTTTGTGCCATGTGTTTTAACACATTGCTTTGCAGTAGTTGTAGCAGCAGGGACAAATTAAAGAGGTTGTAAACCCAAAAAATTATCGCATACTAGCTCATTATAAAAATATTTACCTTAGAAGGAAGCCCCCGCAGTGCTGCCCGCTCAGCAGAGACACGGCCGACATGTTCGGCCGTCCTGCTTCCTGGTTCGTATCCTCCGGCCATCTGATTGGCTGGAGGTGCGATGATATCACTCCCGGGAGGAGTGATCCCTCACCCCTCAGCCGCTGAGGAAGTCCCTTCCCTTATGGGACGTCACGCGTGTGGAAGGGAGGAGCCGTGAAATCACCCGCTGTCTCACAGAGTAGCTCGAGGAAGTGTATGACTGTTCAGCAAGAGAGGATGTGATGTGCCTGCTGTATGCTGTTATTAAGTAAGAGGCTTTCTTATGTTTTAATTAATAAATGTGTTAGACATATTTCACTATGTGCGATCCCTTGCCTTTCTTTGAGTCACACCACTAAGAGAGCAAGCTTTTGGATTGTCTAATCGGTATCCCCTGGAGGTATTTGGAGCAACTGGGATCATCCCATCCATCCATTCTGCCAAAGGTGTTATCGTCAGTGTTCAGTTGCAAGTGGAATCTGTCCTGGTGATTTGACCCTTTGTGGTCAGTGCTTTGAGGTGAGAGGCCATTCTATCTGGTGGTGGATTTGTAGTTTCAAGACCACAGCATTGGCTCTGAGTGCATCTTTATCCACATGGGGCCCTTTCTCCTTTGCATGGACTATATTTCCTATTAAATTGATTCATTTTAGTTTTAGCGCTGCACTAATTTCCTATCATTGTTTTTTTGTGGTTATTTAGATTAACTTTGAGTGTCAGCTGCTTTTGTCTTTAGTGGAGGTGTATGCGCTGATATATTTTCACTTTTGTAATTTCTAAAAGTGTATGTGGTTGTCATTCTGTAAAGTTCATTTGTTCCAAAAAATCAATTGTTAAAAGCAAATTAAATCTTTTTAATGAAATTTTCAAATGTTCTAAGAATGTTCTGAGAATTTTCGTATAAGTTTTCCTAAAACTTTTCGATTGAAATTCTATCCATCCATTGGGCAGTTTACCACAATGCTTAAAGTGTACTTAAATCCGACTGCCTGAAATGTAATTTATGTTTAATCTAGTTCTACAATGGCACCCCCTCATTCATGTGCTCAAGTCGGCAGAACTATCTAAAGTATCTAAAATTCAGGTTGGAGATTGGAATGCCTGACACTTTCATAAAGAAGGCCTAAAAGTACATAGCTAATGCCTGTAGGCTCACAAACCTTTTATGTTCAGTCTATCGCCACGCAATCTAAACATCATCAAAATAGTCTAGTTCACTTTCAGTCTTCATTCCTCCTCTACACATATTCTAAACATTAGGTGAGCACTATGGCACTTTTTGACTTTCACTCACTGTCAGTCCCGAACAAAATGTTTATGTCGGGTTCTCCGTTGTAAATCCGTGTAAAGGTGAGAGGTGTCACATCACTCCACACTTTGAAGGCCCGAGCAAAGGCATCATCTATCACCTCAGAGTCAAGATCAGGGGAATAGTTCAGGATCCTAGGAGTGAGAAATAGCATTAAAAGCAAAGCAGTGAACAAATGCAGAAAGTAGATAGGTGTATAACACAATTATTAGTATTCTACAAAAAATATTTCACCAGATGCTGTATGTGTCTTTATAACAATCTTCAATGTCATTGCCTTTAGCGGTAAATCATATGTAGTAATAACAAGTAGTATAGATCAAATTAACAAAAGTATCAAAGAACATAAACTTTCAGCCCGACACTTTCAGAAAAGTTTGCTTCCCCTCTATGCACCGTAGTTCCTTCTGCCAGTCTCTACATAACCAAACAACACAGTAACGGTGTAGGTGCCAGTGAAAGGAACCACAGTGCTCAAAGGGGAAATACCTGCAAGTGTGTCTGATGTGAAGATTTTTCCTAAAGCTGTAGTTCTTAAAGCAAGTGAAGTGTGAATTTGCCACCTACCAGAGAGGTAAGTATTCAGGCAGTTTTTCATTTTTTTTTCCAAGCAACAGTTGGAATTTAAACCTTCTGCTGCCAAAACAATAGTTACATTTTTTAAACACATATTAAAGTGCACATTATTAGCTTTCAGGTTACTTAAAACCCCCAACAATATAAATTTTCCAAAAGCAGAGGGCCTGTAGAAAAAATAGGTTGTATGCTAGATCAATGCACTAAAATTGATATCAGTAAATTTATTTCTGAATATGATATTTGCACAACTGCTTATCAAACTTATATTTTCCAAAATCAATATACCAAAATTAATTTTAGCACATATAAACACAATACAATTTCCAACTGTAATATATAAAGAGTGAAAATGTCTCGAGTAAATAGATACCAAGCATGCCAAGCCTAAAAATGTAAAAACCTAATATTGTCCACAGGTGGTGTAAAAAGCTTTACAGCTCATCATTTTAGAAAAAACTATAAATAATGGCCCTAGAATTATTCCTCTTTTACATCAATATCCAATATGTGATGCCTAGTTGTTCTAGAAGCTCTTTAATGTTTTTTTTTTTTTACATTTTTTTTTTTTTTTAACTTAACATTTTTATTAACTTTATTAATTTTACAAGGGAGCTGATCAGCTCCCTATTTGATAGTATAGTGCACTGACAAGTTCTCTTTAAAGAGACACAGGGATCTGTTCTCTAATATCTTATTTTCACATTGTCTCTGAGCTGATGGAGAGAAAGCCCTTAAAAGCATCTATCATAACAGCACCTGGCTTTTATCCTCACGGTATGGATCAGAAATCAGGCACTAGATCTCTCCTCCATATGAACCCACTTACCATCCTAAAGTAATTTTTTTCTAATCCTGGGCTCCCAGGAGGAGGAGAACCTGGGAACCTTGGAGGGGGGAAGTACCCAAACATCAGCCACCCAGATCACGTCTACAATGTAGCCAGGAGCCTGCTTGATAAAATTTAGGACAAGCTCACCACCATGAACTTTTTTCATCTTTTTCATTGCCATGACTTGTGGAACACATTATTGGCAATGAGAGGGTTATGGCACATGTATACATCAGAATTCAAATTTAAGAAATCTTCCTCTTTAATAGAAACCATGTGATCAAGATCTAAGCTTTTGGTCCAAGAACCAAAAAAGACCCCTCTTTCAGGAAAACTAAGTAGTTTAATCCTACTGTTTTTCTTTGTTTATCCATCCCTTTACACTCGTAACACATTTGAGTGGTGATCTGCTTTAAAGGACACTTACTTGTATGTAATATCAGTATGATCCCACTTCAAGTCTCCCTCAAAAGTCTGGAACTTTCCAACATCAGGCACTCCACAGCGAGGGCTGTTTATGGTCTTCATAGTTTCTGAGTCTAGCTCGCCTGTTTCTTTAAGCCCCAACTTTTGCTGCATCCTTCTCAGGGACTTTTCTATGGAGGTATGTTTGTCTTTACCACTTTCTAATGGCAGGTACCCATATCGCGTTAGATATTTCTGTGGAGAATAGAAATGTTTTCAGGAAACTGCAGAAGTATAAAGATAACAAAGTAACAAATCCTGTGACTACAAACATTAAAACCAGTATACAAAATACATAAGGACAGACAAAGGACTAAAGAATATTGGATAGTGTATGAATACCTTTTTCTTATAGGCACTTTATTGTCCTGTTAGTTCTCAAGGTAGCAAAAGAATATTCAAAAGCAGTAACAACATTTAAATCTCAAATGTACAAAAATCACATGGAGTTTAGTAAACGCTCAACTCAAAATTAGTAGATTATTTGCAAATCAGTATTAATTTATCCTAAATATACAAAACTGCAGTGCAAATCAGTGAGTTCTTGGAATGCTGTTGTTCATATAGCAGTGTGAAGCAGCATTCCATTCTATAGCTGTTTTGTAAAGCCGCCCACATACTTTAGAGGGTGGTCACATGTGCAGGAATGATCTGTCTGCCTCAGGGTAAAAAAACCTTTAGAATGTTGCATAGCATTGGAACATATCATTTATGTAAGTAGTGAGCGAGGAAAATACAGAATGCTTTTGACTTACACATTGGCATCACTATTGAGCAGGACAGGTTCTTCACCCATAGACATTACTGTATATTAAACTCTTCTAAAACATCTTTTGGCAGATTAGGCAACAATTTCATGAATATGGGTGGCCTCCAACACTTTCACAATGAACTTGTCTGATCACACCTATCCCTTGACAGCAGTTGGCTAGAGTAATGATTGTCCACCCAGAGACTCAGAGTTGTTGCCTGATTCCTATCTAAGCCCCAACTTTGATCAAGATTTCCATCTTTCTTATTACTGCATCCAAGATCTCAATCCTCCTTCACGTTCAAACCAAGATCCCCACCAAACTAATCTTCCTACCAACTCCCAAGCCCAATCAAAATCCCCAACTTACCCCCCACATCCAACTAGAATCCCCTTCCATTTACCATTCCAATCAAGATCTCTATCTACCTTGGATCACCATTCACTCCCCCAGCCCAACTAAGGTCTTTATCCAGCCCCCATATCCAACTAAGATCTTTATTCCCTTCCCCAGCCCAAATAATATCCCATCCAACCCACATATCTGACAAAATATCCACCCCCCACCCAACCAAGATCCATATTCACCTCTTCATCAAACTAGGATCCCCATCCACTTCCCCAGTTCAACCAAATTTCCATCCAACCCCCACATTCAACTAAGATCCCTTTTCCCTCCCCTAGCCCGACCAAGATTCCCATCCAACACTCTTTCCAGCTATGATCCCCATTCATCCCTTAGTCCAAAAAAAGATCCCTTTTCATCTCCCTACTTCAACCAAACCCTCAATCACCCTTCCCCAGCCCAAATAAAATATGAATGCTGTGTTGATAGCACATGCATTAACCATGTAATATTCTATATTTGGGGGCGCTGCATCATTTTCTTTGTTGGTTTTTTGGTTACTGTATATTTACCTATTGCAAGCAGCCAATTATTTTATTTTCTTTAGTGCTGACCCCCTTTTTATGTTTTCAACTAACATTCCCACCCATCTGCTGCA
Organism: Pelophylax lessonae; assembly: GCF_965119305.1. NCBI lineage: Eukaryota > Metazoa > Chordata > Amphibia > Anura > Ranidae > Pelophylax > Pelophylax lessonae. The sequence continues at coordinate 58,444,417 of NC_138778.1, read as the reverse complement.
ATATAACCAAATCACAATCCAAACAAACCCCCATCTGCAATTCACCTTCCATTGTCAATTTACAATTACAAAAGCAAATACCTTACAGCGGATTCCAAACACATAGCTGCCATGAAGAAATCAATAATTGGAGAGTCGATATGTACAAATTTATACATACACACCTTTGAAGAAGGACTGCAGTCTAATTAAAAAGCAGGTATTTCTGTAAAATAAATGTCTGATGACATCACTAACTACAACTAATTAGTGTTGTTAGCTACTTTGCTTATTACCACAGCAGCTGATCTGCAGTCTGGTACCCAATTTGCTTAGAAATGATGTACCTTTGTTTAATCCCTTCACTACATTATGCTGACAGCACAGTTCGTATAAACCAGCCATGCTCAACTTGATATTGCTAGGGGTTCCTTGAACATCAGTGATCTTTTTAGCTGTCTGTAAGGTGGCTTTGTAACTACCACTGTAAGGGTGGCATCCTTCCTATTGACAACCAATGTAAGCTGCATTTTCCCACTTAACCCCATTGATATAGTTTTTCCTTAAAATTATTTTAGGGAGACCTTTCGAAAATATTATGAGGGTCGTACTATGAAGTCACTTTAGATTATGTTTATAAGTTTTGATTCCTCAGATGCCATGGCATGCCGTTATTGCTGTTATTTGCAAATTACTCAATGGCATTCATTATGTCATCACTATTCATCATCATATCTGGCACAGAAAAATTTGTAAAACTGTCTATTTTGGTTAATTGTTATATGATCAAGATGTGACTACAGTCCATAGCCCCTTGAAACATTTGTAGAACTGCGTTAGATTTTTCGGAATGTTTGATTTTCTAATTGCTACTGGAGTCAAACTGACGATCATTTTTAAACACAGTGAGAAAATTCAAAGAAGCAGGTTGGAAAAATTCTCCTCAAAGATTGCTTTACTTAACATTCTCCTAAAACAGTGGGGTTGATTTACTAAAGTCAATTTTACTGTGCACTTTTAAAAAGTACAGTTGCACTCTGCAAGGGCAGTTGGTCCAGAGCTTAGTAAAAGAGGGAGAACTCTGCTGACTCCCTTCATCCAATCGTGTGCAAGCAAAAATACTTTTTTTTTTATTTTCCTTGCATGTGATTGGTTGTGCTTTGTAAAGTGAAGCTTTACATCATTTACTAAGCTCTGGAGCAAATGCACTTGAAGAGTGCGACTGCACTTTCAATAGTACACAGTCTATTTACTAGGGACCGACCAATATCGTTTTTTCATTGCCGATACCGATACCGATATTTTGGTCATCGCGTATCGGTATTGGCCAATATGAGCCAATATTTTCGTACATTTAAAAAAACATTTTTTTTTATTTGACTGGTACTCTTGTGAAGGGATCTGGGGGTATAAAAGACCCCAAACCCCTCCTCTGCACTTAAAAGCATTCAAAACACCAAGTTTGGCCGTTTTGAATGCTGTACTTTTTTTGAATCTGGCGCCGAGTACCCTGAAGTGATGTCATGACATCCCTTCAGGGTTTTTGCATGGAGACCCGATCAGAGCTGAATGCGGCTTTGATTGGGTCTTTGGCGGCCATGTAGGCTGGTTGCCCGGGTTTCCCGGTGGAACGGGATACCAGGATGAGCCGTGGAATGCGGCAGGAGGGGGGGTCGATGTCCCCGCCCACTCCTTGTAATGACAGCCGAGTGGCTTCTCAGCCGCATCGGTTGTCATTACAAGACAGCCAACCGTCGGCTATGGACGCCGGTACCGGGGTGATCACTCCGGTACAAGCACTTTCCGAAATATCAGTAATATTGGCCACCTTGGTGGCCGATTCCGATATATCAGGGAAAGTGCATATCGGCCCTCGATATATCGGCTTTGCCGATAATCGGTCGATCTCTACTATTTACCTTTAATAAATTAACCCCTTGTGTATTAGTACTGCCTAGACCTTAAAGAAGGGGGTATACCCTGAAAACTTGTCCTGAAAATTTGGATATTAGTGTAAATAAAAAAAGTATCACAAACAGTACTCAATTATTCTTCTCAACAAATTTCTGTATGTAGAGAACACAGCGTATGTAGTTTTCATTTGGGAATTTCTATTGATATTGAAAGTGATTGTTAACGATAAAATTCCTACCAAAATTGTTAAAAGTAAATCAAATTTTCAAGTACTTTCAAACGACATTTGTCAAGTCTCTTGACATTTTCTATTGTACTGATAAGATTTTTAATACGAACGTAAGTTTGTAAATCTACCAGTGTATGTCCAACTTTAGTTAAAACTGCAAGCTTCAGATGTAGGCATGGTATATGTTGGGTTACCTAGCTAGGCAGATGGAAAAGTGTAAGTAGAAGTCTATAAAAAGTTGTTACAAGTCTCACCTCTGCTTGCTCCAGGTAAGTTAGGTTGCTGCGGATTTCTCCTGGGAATATGATGGTCATAGATGTCGTACGAGATGTTGGGGCTGAGTGACTTGCGGCACACAAGGTGCCTAGCAGGACTAGGACTGCTAGCATTCCCATTGTAACTCCAAGCCCTTTGCCTTCTGGTCTCCTGTCTGCATGACTCCTGTCTATCTCCACTATATATACACCTTAGTAGCTGAATCACCTAACCTCAGACCGCAGGATTGTAACACACCAGGAGAGAGGGGAGGGGGCAATGTGTCACACAGAAGTATGGGGGAGGCAGATTGTGTGCATGTGTCACATATATTAAAAATAAAAACTACAGACATTTCATCATTGTTGTGTCAACATCCTGCTGTATAGCACAATATACATAAAAACACATACTGTACATGCTATATGGTTGCTCAATCAATAAAATCTTTAATTCATATATAAAACATACAAGATGCGAAATTCAGTATGGTCTATCTATCTAATAAAATGTTTTGCATTATTTAAATGATACAATACTATACAAAACGACATACACATAAAAGAAAAATGTAATTAATTGTGAACTTTACATACAGTATAATTAATATGTTTTTTAAAGGCTTGTAAGGTATGTACACCATGGTAGAAAAAGGTAATTATTCAAAAAAGATAAATGTAAGACCGGAGGCATGAGTAAAATAAATAGACGTGTTACAAAATTCAGGCAACGGGTTCTTAACTACTTCACAGCTACGGGGATTTTCCTTTTATGAATGATCCAGTTTCCAAAGTTCTGCAATAAGCCAATGTGAATTTTTCCCTTTTTTTTTTAGTTATATTAACAACAGACATTATTTGAATGTTGTGATGTAGTTCTAGATTCATTTTATTATTATGCTTCTACTTTAAATGGTGAGGAGCAAAACATCTGCGTGAGTTGAGCTTCTCAAGCTGGCCATACACCAGTAGAATTGAAAAACAATAAATTATTTTTGCAGCTTTCATTAAATTTTCCAATAGTCAATGGAGTCAAGTTGATGATCGTATCTATCTAATAAAATGTTTTGCATTATTTACCCACTTTAAGAATGGAAGGATTTGCCCCCTTAACCTCCCTGGCGGTGTGATTATGTCAGGAATTATGTACCAAAAGCGGTACAATTTTTTGCATGGAAATTTGGCGTTATGTATTATAGTAAATACTGACTTAAACCTGACCAAAACAAGACTCTAGTAGACATCCCAGATGTGATAAATTTGAAACACAAATGCATGAATTATAATCTAATCAACAATATAATTTTATTATATAATATAATATATATATATATATATATATATATATATATATATATATATATATATATATTTATATATATTATATTATATAATAAAATTATATTATATTATTGATAAGATTATAATTCATGTGTTATATATTATATATATATATATTATATATATATTTGTGTGTGTATGTGTGTATATATATATATATATATATATATATATATATATATATATATATATATATATATAATATAATATAAATGTTATGTGTTTGTGTTTTGTGCAACGTTTGAATTTCCATCCCAGTTCCGCTCCCATGCAGCATTGCTGCTGCAGGGAACGGAACCAGGAAGTCATCAGACCGACGGAGGAGCGGCGGGACTCTCGGCTGGCGATGACAGCAATGAGAGATCATCGATGGATCGCCAGGAGATGGTAAGACACACCGCTGCGCTCTCTGCACATCTCCCCCGAGTGTGACTCAGGGATACCGATAGTAGCATAAAAAATTCACCCAGAGTCACGCTTGGGGTACCGCTAAGGGGGTATGACCAGGCCCTATTTTGAGATTTGGCACTGCGTTACTTTAACGTACAATTGTGCGATCATGCAACACTGTACCTAAATTAAATTGATGTCCTTTTTCCCCACAAATACAGTTTTCTTTTGGTGGTATTTGATCAGCTGTGCGATTTTTATTTTTTGCTCTATAAACAAAAAGAGCGACAATTTTGAAAAAAAAAAAAAAACAATATTTTTCACATTCTACTAAATGACATTCTCAAAAAAAAAAAAGTAAAAATCTAATTTTTTTTAAACATTTTAGGCCAATTTGTTTTCTGCTACATATTTTTGGTAAAAAAAAATCGCAATAAGCGTATTTTGATTGGTTTGCGCAAAAGTTATCACGTCTACCAACTATGGGAAAGATTTATGTAATTTTTATTGTTTTTTTTTTTTTTTTTAGTAGTAATGGCAGCGATCTGCGATTTTTTTGCAGGACTGCGACATTGCGGCAGACAGATCGGACCCCTAACTGACATTTTTGAGACTTTTGGGGGTACCAGCGACATTACTACAGTAATCAGTGCTAAAAATATGCACTGTTACTGTAAAAATGACACTGGCAGGGAAGGGGTTAACAGTATAGGTGATCAAGGGGTTAAATGTGACCCTAGGGGAGTGATTCTAACTGTGGGGGGGCGTGGCTTCTAAAATGACCATAGAGACATGTGATCCTATATAGAAGGATCACAGGGGCTCTATGATCATTCCAGGGAGAAGAACGGTCAGCTGTGTGTACAAAAGCTGACCGTCCTTCTCTCTCAGTGAAAAGCGATCGTGGGTGTCAGGTGGCAATCGAAGCAGCCTGACCCATACATCGGCTTCCCCACTGCTAAATGGGGGCAGGAGCGCGCAGCCGGTGGATTGCGCGCTCGCCCCCTAGCTTCCCGTGTGCGACCGACGTAAACCTACGTCGGTTTGCGCAGGAGAGCCACCCTGCCGCAAGAAAAAATTGAAAATGTAATTAATTGTGATCTTTACATACATTATAATTAATATGTTTTTTAAAGGCTTGTAAGGTATGTACACCATGAAAGAAAGGGATAATTATTCAAAAAAGATAAATGTAAGACCGGAGGCATGAGTAAAACAAATAGACGTGTTACAAAATTCAGGCAACGGGTTCTTAACTACTTCACAGCTACGGGGATTTTCCTTTTATGAATGATTCAGTTTCCAAAGTTCTGCTATAAGCCAATGTGAATTTTTCCCTTTTTTTTTTTTAGTTATATTAACAGCAGACCTAACTTAAATGTTGTGATGTCGTTTTAGATTTGTTTTACTATTATGCTTCTACTTTGATAATTAGGAGCAAAACATCTGCATGAGTTGAGCTTCTCAAGCTGGCCATACACCAGTAGAATTTAAAAAAATGTTTTTGCAGCATTCGCTCAATTTTCCAATAAATAATGGAGTCAAGTTGATGATCGATTTGACTATAGTGATGAGAAAAATCGAAGGCGCAGGATGGGACATTTTTCTCGAATTTTGGTTTTCAATCGTAAAAAATGACTTTTTTTATGTGCATGTGCATCCTGAAACTGAACGTAGAATTTAAAAACTCTGGCGTTGCAATTAAACAACATTTTTCAGGATTTTTATACCGAATTTGATGATACGAGTGATACTATCGAAAGCAGAGGATGCATGATTGTTCTGAATTTCCATAAGAACATTCAAATAGAATTTTCCTGGTGTATGGACTGGTTTAGGCTAGTCATACACATTTAAATTTTTTTCAGTTAGGTGAACATGGACTGAAGAAGAGAAATCAAATTAGATTCCTAAACTGCATGGATAAAAAAAATCTCCCTGGTGCCGACTGTATTCTGATGGCAGAAACAGGGCCACCTACAGTTCGAATTTAGCTGATTCAGTGGAAGTCAGCCAAAAATTCGAACCATGTATGGCAGGCTTCACTCACATAAGGTAAAAGAGAAGGAGTTATGAGGAACATGCACAGTTAAAGCCCAATCCTGGGCAGAAAAAAATGACCCCTTGCATTGGGGATCTGCCTGCACTGCAAGGGTTAATAGGAGGAGACCTCTAATGTCTCTTCTATCATCAAAACCCTGTCTGTCAACAGATTTTAAGATTTTTCAGTTAACTATCACTTTAAAGTTATATTGAAAATTGACGGGTAATTCCTGTTTTTAATCTGTGTGCGACATATGCTCTTTTTCACTCTTTTCCTAGACCCCCTCGCATTCGTGAAGCCATTAGGACCTTCCTGCGGGTGTATCCTCTTGGAACCGGTGACAAACTGGAAGTCTGGACCGACACACTTTCTCAGAAATCTGTATCTACTTTATCTCCAACCCTGCTTTTACCGTTGATGCCTTAGCCCATGGGTGTGGGCAGCACAGTGGCCAAGTGGTTGGCACTTCCGTCTAGCAGCACTGGAGTCGTCAGTTTAAATTTCCAACCACTTTACTACCTGCCTAGATTTGCATGTTCTCCCTGTGCCTGCGTGGATTTCCTTCTGTTACTCTGGTTTCCTCTGACACTCCAAAGACATGCTGGTAGGGCTGGGACAGTGATAATAATAGGGTATTTATACTACCGAGACATTGACTGGAGTAATTGCACTGCTGGAACAGTTAAAGGGCAAAAATGTATAAACCTATTACAAGACAATTTTATAGTGCAGTTTATTGAGGCCCCCACTAGAAATGATGCTCTGCTGGACCTGGTAATCTCAAACCATGCAGAGCTTATTACTAATATTCATATAAAAGAACATCTGGGTAGCAGTGACCATAATATGATTTTGTTTAATGTTGCCTGTAAGCAACATACACATACGGGAAAAATAAAAACACTTAACTTTAAGGGCCCTTTCACACGGGCGCTCTGTATGTCCGCAAATCATCCTATTTTTTTGCGGATGATTTGCGGACATAATGTAAGTCTATGGCATTGCGGATGTCAGCGGAATACCATCCGCTGACATCCGATTTTCTTCCGTTCAGTTCTGTTCCGTTTTTTGGAACAGAACCCTATTTTTGTTCCGTTCAAAAAACGGAAAGGAAGGAAAATAGGATGTCAGCGGTGTCATCCGCTGACATCCGCAATGCCCATAAACTTACATTATGTCCGCATATCATCCGCAAACAGATGGGATGATATGCGGGCATACGGAGCGGATGACATAAATGTCATCCGCTCCGTGAAAAAAAAAAAAGTCCCGCAGCGGACAAGAACAGTGGAGCGGCCGTCTGAAAGAGCCCTAAGAGAGCAATTTTTCCAAGTATAAGGCCTGCTCTCCAAGACTTAGACTGGGAGGAAATATTGGCATCAATGAACACAGAACAGAAATGGGAATTCTTCAAAAAGACTGTATGCCAACTAACTGAAAAGTATATTTCCATGAGCAATACGTTTAAAAGGCTAAAAATAAAACCTACAGTATGTGGCTCACGGCCAAAGTTAAAAAAGCTATAAATAATAGGAAAAGTCTCTCCTCTCTAGGGTGGTGTCTCTAACTTCCTTTACCTGGCTAGTTGGGCAAAAATGCAGTGGGCAACTCATACAGGACTAAAGTCATCGGACTACTATGTGGTCAGTGATGGTGCTACATTGTATGGGGGGTGACCCTATTGGGGAAATGATGTATGACAAATGTAAATATTTGTTATCTATTGCATTGCAGAGGTGGGGATAGCATCCCTGAAGAAGAATAGAACTACAAGTTCACAAATTATTTGAAACGCGTTGGATATTCCCTCCGCATGAGGACCGTAGGGGTCCTATTACTGCACTAGGGGCTCTACATGCTCTTTAAAGATGACCTATTCTATGTATTGTATTGTATTTATGTGATAATGTGGACACATGGAGGTCTAGCTTTTATCTGTTTTCAAAAAATATTATTTTTTTTATCCTATTTTTATGTGTAATTGCCCTTAACATTCCACCATATAGGAGAAATGTCTTCTTTTTTTCATAAATAATAGGAAAAGAGCTTTTAAAAAATATAAAAATGAAGGAACACTATCATTGTTTAGTTGTTACAAAGAATATAACAGAATATGAAAAAAGGAAATCAGGGACGCAAAAATTCAAAATGAACGACAGATTGCAAAAGATAGCAGGACAAATCCCCCAAAAAGTCTTCAAATATATTAACAGTAAAAAGGTTAGGTCTGAGTGTGTAGGCCCTTTACAAAATAATCCGGAGTGGGAAACTGGAGACAAAGAGAAGGCAAATGCATTAAATATTTTCTTAGGTTCTGTGTATAAAAAGGAGCATGGGGGAGCTCGTGACCATAATGAGGATGGTATTGACACAGCCCCAAATTATCCACAATGGCTCAAAAGTTATATGGTCCAGAAATATTTAGACAGAAAAAAGATGGATAAAGTGCCTGGACCAGATGGCATCCACCCACGGATCCTAAAAGAATTGAGCGCTGTCATTTCTAAGCCTTTGTTTCTAATTTTTTGGGACTCGTTAAGGACTGGAATAGAACCACTGGATTGGCGTAGGGCCAATGTGGTGCCTATATTTAAAAAGGGATCAAAGTCTTTGCCAAGTAACTTTAGACCTGTTAGTTTAACTTCTATAGTCGGGAATATACTGGAGAGTTTAATAAAAGACCACATGGATGAGTTCCTGCTGGAAAAAAATATTTTAAAGCAACAGACGGCATGGATTCATTAAAGACATCCGTATCTTGCACCGAGACCTAAACACAAAAGATTGCCTGGAATCTGTAACCAAAATACCTCTTGTTGTGTGGACTAATCATTTTAAAGTGGTTCTAAAGCCTAAAGGTTTTTTTTTTTTTTACCCGAATGCATTCTATGCATTAAGGTAAAAAACTTTCTCTGCTGCAAGGTTCCCCCAGCCCCCCTTCATTCTTACCTGAGCCTGATCCGATCCAGCCAGTGGCTCACGCTGCTGTCTCCCTCCTCATTAGGCGGATTAATAGCCATTGGCTTCCGCTCAGGGCTCGAGTCCTGGGGGAACGCATGGGAACGACGTTCCTGCACTATTTCCACAGCAGGAACGCTGTTCCCATTAGCTGCCAATCCCTGCAAGACTGACCTTTGTCCTCCCCTTCCTCGGTCTTCCTCCTCCTCCATCGGCTGCTATAGCAAAGTCCCGCCTCCTAGACTGGCTCCAGTGATTGGCGGAACACTGATCCAATGCCGGTATTGAGTTAGTGTGACATGTATTGTAGGAGCCGGTCTAGGAGGCGGGACTTTGTTACAGCAGCCACTGGAGGAGGAGGAAGACCGAGGGAGGGGAGGACGGGCACCCCGGGACATTCAAAGTCAGACTCTGAAAGCATGATCACTGTTGGATCGGCAGGAATCCAGCCAGGGTCAGTAATGACAGCCTACATATTCTACACTTCTCACAACAGCTAATTTTTTTTTTTTTTACTAGGCATTGGCTTTACATAGCAGGACTTAACAGATATATATCCCATTATATTTACATCAGCTTTTCTGTAGGTGAAAGGCAGAGGGGGTGTTCCAGTATTACAAAAAGACATGGCTGGCTGTGTTCCTCTCTGCATCTAAAGACATTATTTTAATTTTTGAATATAGAGTGATTGAGAACTTTTAAAGGACACTTACTTATTTTTATTACCTTCAAAACCATTCTGTCTGCATCTAATGCTTCAGACCCCGTTCACACTGGGGCGACGCTACTTGCCGGGGCGACCCCATAGGTCGCGGCGCGCTGCTCGCACCGCGACTTTGGAGCGGCCGGCACAGACTTCATAACATTGAAGTCTATGCAGGTCGCTCCGGGTCGCCCCAAAGAAGCTCCGGACCCATTTTCTAAGTCGGAGCGACTTGTGTCGCTCCTATTAGAACGGGTCCGCAGCTTCTCTATGGAAGGCGACCTACGGCGACCTGTCAGGCGACCAGGTCGCCTGACAGGTCGCCCCAGTGTGAATGGGGACTCACAGTGCTAGTAAAATGTTAATGTAAACAGGTTTTAAGAAATGTTTTGTGATATACTGTGTGTGTGTGTATGTATACGTATATATATACAAACACATACACTTTTTTCTTTTTTTGAGGTGGGGGGGTGGAATCTTGGGTGAGTTCCCACACTTTTTTTCTCAGGACTTGACCCCTGCTTCCGCTCCTATCAATCAACTCTAGTGATGAAGGAGCGGGGGGCAGGGCAGTTGTCTGTGTCAATGGACGCAGTAGTGGGGCTCAGAAGTGAGCAAGCATGAGTGCCCCCATGAGAAGTGGCTTCTCGTGGAGGCACTGGACAGATAGGAGGAGCCAGGAGCGCCAGGGGGGGGAGGGGGGCCAAGAAGAGGAGGTTCAGGGCCTCTCTTTGCAATTCCATTGCAAAGAGCAGGTAAGTACAGAGATGTTTGTTATTTAAAAAAAAAATAAATCTTTAAAGGAAAAAAAATGGGGAAAATTGTGGGAAAAAAAATAGCAAATAAGGAAAAAAATGATATAGCTTATACAATTGGGACACAAGTCATATTGTAATTGAATGTTAATAAAAGTTACCTTTCTCTTTCAATTTGCAGGTCTGTGAAATGCAATATGGCTACCTGGAGCTGTTCTGTACACAGAATGTATACTGACCACACCCCAGAAACATATTTTTCTGCTTGGAACAACAATAACCCCTGAGGATTGGGACTTTCAACGGCAAGAATCAGGACTTGAGTATGAAAATATATAAATTTTTATTCCACATATAATAAAGATAAATTATACATAATCACATATCAAGTATATAATAAAAACAAGGTCATAGATACGTCTTGGAACGGCATTTACGACAACACCTGTGTATTCACTTTTAACTAACTTGTCCTTGAGTGAACGGGTCTTGCGATAAGTTATCGCCGGTTGGTCAGTAACAAAGGGATTAAGGTGTGGATCACATGTGAGTAAATGCCAGTATTTGTTAAGGACATTGTAAACTCTGTCGTGTTGTTTCGTGTACGAGGTTATAATACGTGCCTGATGTTGGATCAGATTGTTGTCACGTGAAGTTTTGATCGATTTTTTGAATATGAGGTCTTGTCGTTGTTGCGATTTGGCCCTACGATAGGCCTTTTTGAGGCAAGTTTGTGTGTAGCCTCTAGAGGTCAATCTTGTTCTAAGTTTATCTGCTTCCAACTTGAAAATGTGGTCTTCAGAGCAATTGCGTCTAAGTCGCAAATATTGCCCGTAAGGGATAGACTTTATTAAAGGAGCTGGATGAGCACTAGTTGCGTAAAGTACTGTATTGGCGGCGGTGGGTTTTCTAAATAGTGTGGTAGTAATGTTTCCTAATTGATTTTTATTGATTGTGATGTCCAGGAAGTCAATGGAATTGCTATTGTAACTAAGGGTGAATGAGAGGTTAAAATTGTTTCTGTTCATGGAATGAACACAGTCTAGAAGTGATTCCTCATTGCCTGTCCAGACAATGAGTACATCGTCAATGTACCTATGCCAAGCCAATATGTGCTGAGTGTATTTCAAATGTTGTTCCTCAGAGAGGAAAGAGCGTTCCCATTCCCCCAGGTACAGGTTGGCGTACGATGGGGCACAACATGTCCCCATCGCAACGCCCTGTACCTGGAGGAAATGGGAACCATCAAAGGAGAATACATTGCGAGTAAGAATGTATTCAAGTGATTGTAGAATAAATTTTTGTGTGGCTGGGGAATCTGAGTTGGATTGTGTGAGGGCATGTGCGACCGTGCGGATACCCTGCTGGTGGGGGATGGAGCTGTAAAGTGCTTCAACATCTATGGCCACCAGCAGGGCATCCGCAGGGATCGACATGCCCTCCAACAATTGAAGGAGGTGTATGGTATCTTTTACAAAGGAAGGAAGAGTTTGCACGAATGGATACAGTTTGCTGTCCACATACCTGCTTAAGTTTTCTGATATACTGCCCCTACCCGAGACGATAGGTCGTCCAGGCGGGTCGTTTTTATTTTTGTGGACTTTAGGCAAACTATAAAAGGTAGGAATAGTAGGGAATTTGATTCTCAAATAATCCCAAGTGGTTTTATCTATGCAACCCGTTAGGTAACCGTTGTCCACCAAGGCATAGAATTCTGCAAAATACTTATCAATGGTTGTTCTGGATATTTTGTGATACCAGGTTGAGTTATTAAGAATTTTCCAGCACATATTGGCGTATTGTTGGTTATGCATAACGACTATATTGCCCCCCTTGTCGGAGGGCTTAATAGTCAATTGTAATTGTTTGGTGAGGGCAGTAAGTGCCTGGTTTTCTTCTAGACTGAGATTAGAAGCTTGAGTCTGAGGAGAAAGTTTGATTTTCTCAATGTCTTGGGATACCAACATGACAAAAGCTGCCAGATTGGTATTACTATTTAGAGCAGGAAATTTGTCCGATTTTTTTTGAAAGCGGTTTGTTGCACCAGATTGAGGATGTTCGTTTAATAACGAATCCAAATCAATCCTGTCTATTAGATCTAAACCGTCTTGTTCCTCTAGTAAGGCAATTAGTGTATCTAAAGCTTCCGTTTCTAATTTTTTGGTTTTGGGTTGCAGTAATTTGGGGTTATGTTTCTGAGCGTGTTGACTTTGTAAGAGAATTTTTCGAGCAAATAGATTTAGATCTTTTTTGAAAGTGAATTTGTCTATATCAGTGGTGGGACAAAAAGTGAGGCCTTTACGCAGTAAAGATATTTGGGCTGGTGACAGAGTGTAATCTGAAAGATTGATGATATCGCTGTCATCACTAGAAGAGGTTGAGTTTCATGAGTGATCCTCAAAATCCGTGTTATCTGCGGCCATGGCATGCGTGGTATCTGTAATTGCTATGTGTTTGGTTTCTAGTGTGTTTTTGACCGGTAAATTCATGTGAGCTAAACGTCGTGTATCTGATGGGAGTGGGGGCCCTGAAGGAGTTGGGGGGCGTTTACTTGCATTTGTGTTGTCATCTTGGGCAAAGGATCTTTTTGTTTTCACTTGTTTGCCCCTATTGAGAGTGGGCAGTGAAGATGAAGACAGTGAAGAGTTTATAGATGAATTCGAGCCTAAATTATGATCGGCTCTGGTTAAATCGCGTCTTTTAGGGCGAGGTTGTGTTTGTCGTTGATGCCATTTATAGGCCTTTTTGTCACGGAAGGCTATTCTGTCCCTACAGAGTTTTTGCTCCTTTTTGTTAATGTTCAGTTTGATATTTTTATCTAATTGATTTTTTATATTGTTTTCCAAATTAGTAAATTTTGGGGTGTCCAAATGTGTCTCTAATTGTTCATAGAGTTTCTCGATGGTCAGGTCTAATCCCTTTATTCTCTTGTGGTATTCTTCAATGAGGAGGCACATCATGTTCTTTGAACATAATTGTAGATTTGCCTCCCATTTGGATTTGAAGATTTCATCGAGATCCTCAATAGTTGGAAAGATTTGGACTCGTAGGCCTAAGGGATTAAGGTTTTCTCTATTATATGTTTCGAAATTATCAATATGAAGGTATAGATTGGTTTTCTTTTCTACCGCTTTTTTTAGTTCAAAAATTAAGGATTCAATTTTAGTGTCCTGAGCTTCTTTTTTGCTGTGTTCTCTATAGGATAAGAGAAGATTATCAAAACCTGTACCCCTAAACATGATGCCTATCAAGGGATTTATTTGTATAAATCGTGAGAATGGAATGGATAGAGATGCTCTAAATCGTGTATTTAAATTCTGTCACCTATAAGTTTGGACTATTGAAATATAGAGTAATTGTTGGTTATAGTGGACTAAATAGCATAAAAATATCCTGTCCTACTTTCCTTTTTATTTTCCATGATAGACAGACTTTATTGAATTTTTCTTCTATATCTTTTCATAACCTTCTAGATGACTTGTGCGTTTCTGACCTCACTCTGGAGATCCTCGTGGGATTTTCTGTCCGTGGAGCTCCTTTCTCACTGTCATTTGCCATACCACTGTGTATTTGGCTTACAAATATTGAAATCTCCCCTGGAAACCCATACAAATATTAACATATTGCTTTAGTCTATCTTGTATAGACCTAATTTGATTAGCATATACTCTTTGCGGCCATAGTCAATTGAAGGCCTTTTTCTCATCCACCAAGGCCCATCCTTTTGGTCTCACGTCCTGGATTTCACAGAGGTCTTACATATCTGGTACGTAATTATAGAGGCATTTTTTGCCCCCCCTCTTTGTTACATCTAAATACGACAAACACTATGTATAATGAATTTTGTGTTACATCGCTCTTAACATTGTTCAATACATGTTAAATTTAACTTTATACTCATTTTTTGTATTATACTCATTGTTACCTTTTATGCTCCTAGTCTGAGCTCTGGTGTTTTGTGGACCATTGAGAAAGGCATTTGGACCGAAACGCGTCTAGTCCGATCCAGACACCTCAGACCCTTCTGGTTCCAAGACGTATCTATGACCTTGTTTTTATTATATACTTGATATGTGATTATGTATAATTTATCTTTATTATATGTGGAATAAAAATTTATATATTTTCATACTCAAGTCCTGATTCTTGCCGTTGAAAGTCCCAATCCTCAGGGGTTATTGTTGTTCCATATTCATCAGGGATGTTGGCAAGATCCCAGGTTTAAAACACAGAATTCGAATTTATCTTTTCTGAATATTTAGGGTGGCAAACACCCACTTCCCCGTCTCATTCGCATTCTGTGTTTTCTACACTTGATTATTATTTTCATGTGCACAAAAAGACAATCTTTTAGTGCTACCATTTGAGTTACTATTTTAATGAAATACTAGTTACTACTTAAATAAGGTTACCTTATTGTGTGCTCGTTTACCCGAAGTACCCAGGGCCCTGGTTGGCCCCCTTAGCTCTGTTTCAGATCCAGGGGACCCCCAGGACCTAGGGTCTATTAGGGTGACGTGAGAAAAAATAGCTTTCACTTCCCTTTCCCTTACTGTCTGATTATTCTTGAGATCTGTTTGAGATCAATACACAACCCTTCCTTTCACTTTTTACATATATTGCACTGCCTTTGAGGACGACAATAGACAGACAGTTCAAACAAGGCAACCCTTTCATTTATTTTATGCTATTTAGTCCACTATAACCAACAATTACTCTATATTTCAATAGTCCAAACTTATAGGTGACAGAATTTAAATACACGATTTAGAGCATCTCTATCCATTCCATTCTCACGATTTATACAAATAAATCCCTTGATAGGCATCATGTTTAGGGGTACAGGTTTTGATAATCTTCTCTTATCCTATAGAGAACACAGCAAAAAAGAAGCTCAGGACACTAAAATTGAATCCTTAATTTTTGAACTAAAAAAAGCGGTAGAAAAGAAAACCAATCTATACCTTCATATTGATAATTTCGAAACATATAATAGAGAAAACCTTAATCCCTTAGGCCTACGAGTCCAAATCTTTCCAACTATTGAGGATCTCGATGAAATCTTCAAATCCAAATGGGAGGCAAATCTACAATTATGTTCAAAGAACATGATGTGCCTCCTCATTGAAGAATACCACAAGAGAATAAAGGGATTAGACCTGACCATCGAGAAACTCTATGAACAATTAGAGACACATTTGGACACCCCAAAATTTACTAATTTGGAAAACAATATAAAAAATCAATTAGATAAAAATATCAAACTGAACATTAACAAAAAGGAGCAAAAACTCTGTAGGGACAGAATAGCCTTCCGTGACAAAAAGGCCTATAAATGGCATCAACGACAAACACAACCTCGCCCTAAAAGACGCGATTTAACCAGAGCCGATCATAATTTAGGCTCGAATTCATCTATAAACTCTTCACTGTCTTCATCTTCACTGCCCACTCTCAATAGGGGCAAACAAGTGAAAACAAAAAGATCCTTTGCCCAAGATGACAACACAAATGCAAGTAAACGCCCCCCAACTCCTTCAGGGCCCCCACTCCCATCAGATACACGACGTTTAGCTCACATGAATTTACCGGTCAAAAACACACTAGAAACCAAACACATAGCAATTACAGATACCACGCATGCCATGGCCGCAGATAACACGGATTTTGAGGATCACTCATGAAACTCAACCTCTTCTAGTGATGACAGCGATATCATCAATCTTTCAGATTACACTCTGTCACCAGCCCAAATATCTTTACTGCGTAAAGGCCTCACTTTTTGTCCCACCACTGATATAGACAAATTCACTTTCAAAAAAGATCTAAATCTATTTGCTCGAAAAATTCTCTTACAAAGTCAACACGCTCAGAAACATAACCCCAAATTACTGCAACCCAAAACCAAAAAATTAGAAACGGAAGCTTTAGATACACTAATTGCCTTACTAGAGGAACAAGACGGTTTAGATCTAATAGACAGGATTGATTTGGATTCGTTATTAAACGAACATCCTCAATCTGGTGCAACAAACCGCTTTCAAAAAAAATCGGACAAATTTCCTGCTCTAAATAGTAATACCAATCTGGCAGCTTTTGTCATGTTGGTATCCCAAGACATTGAGAAAATCAAACTTTCTCCTCAGACTCAAGCTTCTAATCTCAGTCTAGAAGAAAACCAGGCACTTACTGCCCTCACCAAACAATTACAATTGACTATTAAGCCCTCCGACAAGGGGGGCAATATAGTCGTTATGCATAACCAACAATACGCCAATATGTGCTGGAAAATTCTTAATAACTCAACCTGGTATCACAAAATATCCAGAACAACCATTGATAAGTATTTTGCAGAATTCTATGCCTTGGTGGACAACGGTTACCTAACGGGTTGCATAGATAAAACCACTTGGGATTATTTGAGAATCAAATTCCCTACTATTCCTACCTTTTATAGTTTGCCTAAAGTCCACAAAAATAAAAACGACCCGCCTGGACGACCTATCGTCTCGGGTAGGGGCAGTATATCAGAAAACTTAAGCAGGTATGTGGACAGCAAACTGTATCCATTCGTGCAAACTCTTCCTTCCTTTGTAAAAGATACCATACACCTCCTTCAATTGTTGGAGGGCATGTCGATCCCTGCGGATGCCCTGCTGGTGGCCATAGATGTTGAAGCACTTTACAGCTCTATCCCCCACCAGCAGGGTATCCGCACGGTCGCACATGCCCTCACACAATCCAACTCAGATTCCCCAGCCACACAAAAATTTATTCTACAATCACTTGAATACATTCTTACTCGCAATGTATTCTCCTTTGATGGTTCCCATTTCCTCCAGGTACAGGGCGTTGCGATGGGGACATGTTGTGCCCCATCGTACGCCAACCTGTACCTGGGGGAATGGGAACGCTCTTTCCTCTCTGAGGAACAACATTTGAAATACACTCAGCACATATTGGCTTGGCATAGGTACATTGACGATGTACTCATTGTCTGGACAGGCAATGAGGAATCACTTCTAGACTGTGTTCATTCCATGAACAGAAACAATTTTAACCTCTCATTCACCCTTAGTTACAATAGCAATTCCATTGACTTCCTGGACATCACAATCAATAAAAATCAATTAGGAAACATTACTACCACACTATTTAGAAAACCCACCGCCGCCAATACAGTACTTTACGCAACTAGTGCTCATCCAGCTCCTTTAATAAAGTCTATCCCTTACGGGCAATATTTGCGACTTAGACGCAATTGCTCTGAAGACCACATTTTCAAGTTGGAAGCAGATAAACTTAGAACAAGATTGACCTCTAGAGGCTACACACAAACTTGCCTCAAAAAGGCCTATCGTAGGGCCAAATCGCAACAACGACAAGACCTCATATTCAAAAAATCGATCAAAACTTCACGTGACAACAATCTGATCCAACATCAGGCACGTATTATAACCTCGTACACGAAACAACACGACAGAGTTTACAATGTCCTTAACAAATACTGGCATTTACTCACATGTGATCCACACCTTAATCCCTTTGTTACTGACCAACCGGCGATAACTTATCGCAAGACCCGTTCACTCAAGGACAAGTTAGTTAAAAGTGAATACACAGGTGAATTTCGCCAAGATCCATGTAAACGCCTAGGAACTTTTAAGTGTGGAGGGTGCAATATATGCCAATACATTTGTACAGACCCCAATATAATCTTGCCTAATGGTTCCCCATATAGACCTCTACATTTTTCCAATTGTCAAACGATAGGAGTAGTCTATCTCCTCCTCTGCTGCTGTGGGTGCTTTTATGTCGGGAAGACAAAAAATGAATTCCATAAACGAGCTCAACGACATATTACATGTATGCGCCAACGCAATCCTGATCTCCCTCTTGGGAGACATGTCCTGACCACACACAGCGGTATTTTCCCACGCTGTTTTTTTGTCATCCTTGACCGTGTGCACCCCAGCAGCAGAGGAGGAGATTGGGACAAAACTCTTTTACAGAGGGAATCCAGATGGATCCACAACCTTAGAGCTACCATCCCCCCAGGACTCAACGAAAACATTAGTTTCAAGCCCTTCCTTGAAGGGTTCTCATCAGGGGGATGGGATCCATAATCTATCTGTGGTTAAACGACAACACCACGCGGTAATGCTCTTCTGTGCAATATCTGCTTCATTTTAAAATTACCAAAAGTATATATATGCCCATTACATTTTGGACACTATTTCCCTTTTTCCTCCCTCCTTGAGGACATCATCCTATGACAATATCCTGGGGTAATGTCTTTAAATATAATTCATGCCTCATTTGAAAATCACCTCAACACATCCAATACCCATAACATATGCGATAGGTTTTCTTTTTTCCTTCCCATTTATATATATATAGAACAAATCAACTTTTTCACATCACACAATATACAAGCACCACTTTGTGGTCACTCAAAATACCCTCCTTGCAGTAGCTTTTTTGCTCCGATTTCTCATTTGAGTGCCATTTCAAAGTATTCAATATCAATCTACATCTTTCTTTTATATTTGCCCTTTCTTCATGTAAATATGTGGCCATTCAATACACCTTTCCTGCAGTGGTTTCTTGCTCCTGTCCCTATTGAATGCTATTGCAAAATATCCATTATTAATCGATATCCGTCTTTTCATTTTTGTATCTTTATGTTAACATAGAGTTTGCCTTGTTTATATGTCTATAGTCTTGGCTTTGTCCCCTCAGCTGCAGCTTAGTGTCAGTGATACTGTATGCTCCCCGTACAGATTCTCCCCCCGGCGCACATGGGGGCGTTCCCCCGCCCCGTCACCGGTCACCTGATCCCGCCATTGGCGGAGATTCAGACCCGGACATTGTGCGTCGGCGTGCCCGGAACGCACGCCGCGGCCAACCCTGTGTGGGCGGCGTCTGTGCGCTCCGGACACGGGGGACCTCTATTGGTCCGCACTCGTCCTGGGAGGAGATTGGACGCAGGCTCCGGCGCATGCGCCGGCGTACTTAATGGCGGACCGCGCTCTATTCAGAGCGCGCCGCCATTACTCTTATGCACAGACCTATACAGGTAAGTTACTTTCCCCCTGGATTTTCTAAAACTGCTCATAGGACCCGCTTTTGTCACAATACTTTGGCTAATACTTATTCCTGGTATTTGGGCACCCTTTGAGACCTTTACTGGGACTATTTTCCCTCTACTTAGCTATTCCTATCTCTGATTCCTAGGATATCTTTGATACTCCTACTAGTACTACTCTTTCTCTTATTCAGTAACTTCTATTCCAGACTACATACTGCTTCCATATTCCTCCTCACTACTCTTTTCTCCTACCAACTGCAGTACTCACGTTGAGAAACGAGACCTTTTTCTATCTTTGTATTTACTCCCTATCTATTTACTCTTTGATATCCCTCATGATTTCAGGCTTGACATATTCCATGTCAACAGGGATGCATGGCTGGATACGTCCCAGCATCATAAATCCATCGGGGGACATATCTATCCTACTACTATTTTACAGGTATTCTGTACCTATAATATCCTGTCCTACTTTCCTTTTTATTTTCCATGATAGACAGACTTTATTGAATTTTTCTTCTATATCTTTTCATAACCTTCTAGATGACCTGTGCGTTTCTGACCTCACTCTGGAGATCCTCGTGGGATTTTCTGTCCGTGGAGCTCCTTTCTCACTGTCATTTGCCATACCACTGTGTATTTGGCTTACAAATATTGAAATCTCCCCTGGAAACCCATACAAATATTAACATATTGCTTTAGTCTATCTTGTATAGACCTAATTTGATTAGCATATACTCTTTGCGGCCATAGTCAATTGAAGGCCTTTTTCTCATCCACCAAGGCCCATCCTTTTGGTCTCACGTCCTGGATTTCACAGAGGTCTTACATATCTGGTACGTAATTATAGAGGCATTTTTTGCCCCCCCTCTTTGTTACATCTAAATACGACAAACACTATGTATAATGAATTTTGTGTTACATCGCTCTTAACATTGTTCAATACATGTTAAATTTAACTTTATACTCATTTTTTGTATTATACTCATTGTTACCTTTTATGCTCCTAGTCTGAGCTCTGGTGTTTTGTGGACCATTGAGAAAGGCATTTGGACCGAAACGCGTCTAGTCCGATCCAGACACCTCAGACCCTTCTGGTTCCAAGACGTATCTATGACCTTGTTTTTATTATATACTTGATATGTGATTATGTATAATTTATCTTTATTATATGTGGAATAAAAATTTATATATTTTCATACTCAAGTCCTGATTCTTGCCGTTGAAAGTCCCAATCCTCAGGGGTTATTGTTGTTCCATATTCATCAGGGATGTTGGCAAGATCCCAGGTTTAAAACACAGAATTCGAATTTATCTTTTCTCTATTTTTCTGCTTGTGTGATTGGCTCACCAATTTTCCCAGAAGTCTGCCTAAGATATAAGTCAGATTAAAGGCATCTCCTGCATGTCATTTTTGGTGAGATACTTACAGTAGGAAATCACAGCTAAAGGGATGCAGGCCCAGAATATTTCCTCATTAGTGCCCGCAGATGCACAGCTGATTGATAATCATGAAACCACTCCCATTGGACTCACTTTCCCACATGGGCACTGACGAACACACAGGAATAACAAGAGGGAGGAACTGGGAACTTATGGCACTTTTCCACTGCAAGTACCGGCTAGTACCGGCTCGGCTCTACTCGGCCCTGCTTGGCCCGGTTTGCTTTTCCACTGCGGTACCGCATGGTATAGTGTCGGAACGGTTCGGTACGGTACGGTATAGGTTTGCTTTTCCACTAAAGTAGTACTAAAGTTAAGTGGGTGGGATAACAACGGGGTGGGTGTGATTCTCTGACCAATCAGTGGCTAGTAGTGACTGCATGCAAAGGATTGTGGGATATGGTACCAGTTTGGTACCTGTTGGAACCACAATCGAGTAGGTACTGTTTTTTCAGAGCCATACCGTACCGTACCGTTCGGTTCCATGCAGTGGAAAAGCAAACCTATACCATACCGTACCGAACCGTTCCGACCCTATACCATGCGGTACCGCAGTGGAAAAGCACAAAAGCGTGCCGAGCCGGTACGGTTCTATGCAGTGGAAAAGCGCCAAAAGTTTCTCAAAATCCTTGTAATGTACATAGATCACCCAGAGGAGAATGCTTTTTTCTCAACAAAAGTGGAGTTACTCTTTAAGCATATGTGAAGGGAGACACAAAGGGATTGAGTTTAATTAACCGGTTCCGGACCTCCCACCGCATATATACTGCGGCAGGCTGGCCCTCCTGCGCGAACTGACGTAGGGCTACGTCGGTTGCACACCTGCAGCTAGAGGGAGAGCGCGCGCCGCCCGCGGCGCGCTCCCGTCCCCACTTGGCAGCGGAGACTCAGATTGCCGCCTGCCACCCACGATCGCTCACCGCTGAGAGAGTAGAATGGTCAGCTGATTTAAACACAGCTGACCGTTCTTCTCTCTGGAATAATCACAGAGCTCCTGTGATCCTTCTATATAGGATCACAGATCTCTATGATCATTTCACAAACTACGCCCCCCACAGTTAGAAACACTCCCCTAGGCTCACATTTAACCCCTTGATCACCCACAGTGTTAACACCTTCCCGGCCAGTGTCATTATTACAGTAAGAGTCCCCCCCAAAAGTGTCAAAAATGTCAGTGAGGGGTCCGATCTGTCCGCCGCAATGTCTCAGTCCCGCTAAAAATTGCAGATCGCCACCCTTATTAGTAAAAATAAAAAACAATAAAAAATACATAAATCTTTCCCGTAATTAGTAGACGCTATAACTTTTGTGCAGAACAATCAAAATACGCTTATTGCGATTTTTATTACCAAAAATATGTAGCAGAAAACAAATTGGCCTAAAATGTTAAAAAAATTTGGACTTTTTTTTTTTTGGAATGTTATATAGCAGAAAGTGAAAAATATTGTTTTTTTTTTTTTTTTCAGAATTGTTGCTCTTTTTTTGTTTATAGCGCAAAAAATAAAAATTGCAGAGGTGATCAAATACCACTAAAAGAAAGCTCAATTTGTGGTAAAAAAAAGGCATCAATTGTATTTGGGTTACAGCATCGCATGACTGCACAATTGTCCGTTAAAGCAACGCAGTGCCGAATCACAAAATATGGCCTCGTCATTAAGGCCCCTTTCACACAGGCGGACCGTTCAGATCCGCCTGTCATTTTTTTTGGCGGATCTGAACGGTCCCCCATGCATCTCTATGGGGCATGTCCACTTACATCCAATCCGTCAAATCTGGACGGATGGAAACCCATTCAGCGGATCGGATGAGAACGGACAGACGGTCCGTTCCCATCCGATTACCCCAGTAGAGATGGATGGGAACCTGACAGCTGTGTCTCCGCACACAGCGCAGAGACACAGCTGTCATCCTCCTGCTCAGCGGTGGATCGATCCCCCGCTGAGAAAAACGGAGTCCGTCCAACGGACGAAGTGTGTGAAAGGAAACTTAGGGGGACAATCTTTCGGTCCAGAAGTGGTTAATAATGTCCCTTCTATGATCTGTCTGTCTGTATATTGGTCTATCCTAATTTGTTTTTTTGTGCACTGACCTTATTCATTTGGGTGAATGTATTTTGCTTTGTGTCACCCCATAAACTGAACTCTCAATGTATTGTGAGATCACAAAGAATGTTACACATCCTAAATCAGCAACACACAACCACTCCACCTTACTCAGCAGCACAACCACGACGGCCTTATTCAGCAATACACAACCACACACCTTGCCTCAGCACTACACAACCACACTCAGACTCAGCAGCAGGAGGACACAAATGGATAAACTTCAAGCTGTGTGTCGGAGGACAGAGTACTTTCTGCCATCTGTACAGATGTAATAGCCAGCGTATGCGTCTGATGCTTTTTCATGTTGTGCCTGTCAATGTGTATTCAGATACATGCCAGTCTGGATCAGTACCCGTCAGCCCATGTTAATATAAAAAGTATAATTTAAAGGGCATATCAGCAATATACTCACAGTTGTTTTTAATATGCTAGAATGTGAATAATATAATATCATTTATTTGATTAGTGAGTGTTTTATTAGTGGGAGAAGAATTCCAGGTATGGATTTTTTACATAGTTACATTGGTCCAGATGGAATCAATGTAACTATGTACAGTATACATACCTCCCAACTGTCCCTGATTTCGAGGGACTGTCCCTGATTTGGAACAAAGTCCCTCTGTCCCTCTTTCCTTGTCATTTGTCCCTCATTTTGGTCTGATCTATATATCTGTATATAAAATGCACTTTTTATCTTTCAAAAAATGTTTCCCAGTGCTAAACCTTTCATCCAATTTCTAGTTTGCTGCATTTGTAAATTTAAAAAGTCATTATAAAGGAATAGTAGTGGTAAAAAGAAAAGCAATTTTGGGTTTAGCTAATCATTTTTTTATAATCCTTCTTTTAAGGGGGCGTGACCAGGGGTGTGTCCTATGCCTACATACTTTTGCTAAAAGGTGTTCTTCGTTACTATCTCAAAAAGTTGGGAGGTATGGTATATACCATACAGTGGCGGCTGGTGTTCCATTGGTCAGGGGGGCGGCAGAGGGACCACACCATACCCCCCCCCCCAGTCCGCACCAGTCCACACACCATACCCCCCCCCCCCCCCCCCGGTAGCCAGCCCACTCACCCTGAACATGTGGAGGGCAGGCAGCAGCAGCGGCGGTTTCTCCTCTGTCTCCTGCGTCTCCTCCCTCCTCCTTGGCCAATGGCATGGCTTCTCCTTTCAGCCAATCAGGAAACCTGCTTCCTGATTGGCCAGGAGGAGGATCCGTGTGACAATAGCGAATATTCATTTGCTATTGTCACACAACTGGGTGGGCTCGGGGCACAGAGAGCCCATCCTTTTTTGAAGCCTATTAGAGCCTCTGGCTCTAATCACGTGCTTAAAAAAAAAAAATCCCCCATTGGAATCCATGCGGCCGGCGCCCTGCATGTAGATTAGGGGGCAGGATGCACGGATGGGGAGCGGCACCCCCAATGGACGGGCCGCCACTGATACCATACCTGTGGGATCCCTCTAAAAGCTGGAAATCACTGTAGAAGACAGAGTGAGCCCCACTAGCTTCCAATGCCGAGCGTCTGTCCTGCTGCATTCTGAACACAGGAGGTCGGCCACTCAGCACAGGTGCCATTCAGAGACCGCTTTTCATTCTCTTAATGATTGCAAAGCATTCCCTTGTTTGGATGAGGTGGAGAGGCAATCTTTCCTCCTCCAATCACAGAACAACTTGGTAATTAATGAGAATGAAAGAACTTTACTGATTGGAGGAGCTGTAGTGCAAGTGACCTTCTGTGATCTGATTACTCCATCCAGCACTGTACAGGGGGTGAATGAAAGTCAGAGTTGTACATAACGCTGCAGCCTAAACACATGGGACACATTTATTTAGTGTGGATTTAAATTTACAGTGCACATGACGTCAAAATAGTTTTTGATCAGTGTTCAGCTTTCAAGCTAAACTCCCGGCAAATATAAAACGCACAAATGAATGCATCTTTGTAATAATTAAGTGTTCTCAAACCCACAGCAGTCAAATCAGTCTGTATAGACAGTAAAGCATGCTTGTTGTTATACTCACTGTGGTACCTAAGGGGTTAATCCTGCACATCGTTTAAAAAGTCTGTTTGATCCTGTCTTCTCTGATCCTCTTCTTCTTCCACTGTCCTCAAACCATCTCATGATAGAACAAAGCCTTAGGGGCACTCTGCACATGCTCAGTTTGAAGAGAGAGAGTTTTGTTTTCTTCTCGGGAGGGTGCATGTGATCATCACAGGACCAATCAGCACTCTCCAGACAGAGGGTCAGGAGTCATGCAGCCTGATTGGACAGTCAGGGGAGAATGAAAACTCCTCCTACAAGCTTTAATCAGGGCTGGACACTGATAGAAGTTGCAAGAAATGGTATTTAGCAGTTTATATTTACTAAAATAATTGCATTTCCATGTTCTGTGTACTGTGGGAGACCAGATATAATTAATGCAGGGTCCTGGGTTTAGTAACACTTTAATGTATTGTATTTAATGTGTGTATTAGTAATAAAATGTATGTATTTGTTATTAAAATGCAAGCATTGTAAGTACCTGAATATGACTTGGCATCAGACTCTTGCAGTTCCTGTACAGCAGAACCCAGCGAGTGGGAGAAGCCACACAACAAAACATTCAGATGTGCTGCAGCACAAAGAGCACATTGATAGGAGCAGAGAGCAGAGGGACCATGAGATAATCTCATCAGTCTGCTGCGTATATTTTCCTTTTGGAGTCCTATGGAGGCTGGGAGGAGACCTGTAAGTGAAAATGAAACTGCAGCAGGGAAAGTTTGGGTCCCCTTCCTTGCCAGGCAGGGCTGTGCTATGTGAAAAAAAAATGTGTAAATCTCAGGACTGGATGGGCAGAAACACAAATCTGCAGGGGAAACAGCCTTGGTATGCATTTTACATACTTACCTAGAGTTACCCGCCGATCCTTTGAGAGAGAGGCAGAATGGCAGTCTGTCTATGTAAACAAGACAGATCTTCGTTCTGCTAGTAGGGGAGATGGAGATCCTGTGTTTCTGCTGAGCAGGAACACAGATCTCTGTCTTCTCACAGCCAAAGCACCCCCCCCCCCACAGTTAGTAAGCACTCCCTAGGCACACATTTAACCCTTTGATTGCCTCTGATGTTAATCCCTTCCCTGCCAGTGTCATTAGTACAGTGACAGTTTATATTGTTTTTTAGCACTGATCACTGTATAGGTGTCACTGGTCCCTAAAAAATGTCACGGGGTGTCAGATTGGTCCGCCGCAATGTCGCAGTCCCGCTAAAAATCAATGATCGCCGCCATTACTAGTAAAAAAAATTGAAACACTAAAAATTCGATAAAAATATACCCTAGTTTCTAGACGCTTTAACTTTTGCGCAAACCAATCAATATACGCTTATTGGGATTTTTTTTTTACCAAAAATATGTAGCAGAATCCATATTGGCATAAATTGGGTATGTTTTATATCAGAAAGTAAAAAATATTGTTTTTTTTTTTGTTTTTTTCAAAATTGTTGCTCTTTTTTTGTTTATAGAACAAAAAATAAAAACCGCAGAGGTGATCAAATCACCACCAAAAGAAAGCTCTATGTGTGGGAAAAAAAGGACATCATTTTATTTGTGTGCAGAGTCGCACGACCGCACAATTGTCAG
This sequence comes from Pelophylax lessonae, assembly GCF_965119305.1. Lineage (NCBI taxonomy): Eukaryota > Metazoa > Chordata > Amphibia > Anura > Ranidae > Pelophylax > Pelophylax lessonae. The sequence goes on along the minus strand of NC_138778.1, from coordinate 58,417,591 downwards.
TTAAAGGAATAAAGTGCCGTATTTCAAAAAATGGCCTTGTCAGGAAGGGGAGTAAACTTTCCGGAGCTGAAGTGGTTAAAGTCGACTCTCCACAAAGCCTATGGTACAGTATATACTCAGTATACACTCAGTATATACTCACTCTTCTTCTGTTATATTGACATATGGTGCCTATGTAAAAATGTTTACACACAATAGTCAAAAACTTTCACTCAAGATTCACTCTCTTTCCTAAATAGACCCCTACTTGTCTTTTCTCCGGTTACTTTGAATCCCAGTAGACATTTTTACTGCAGTTTAACCACTTTACCACCAGAGGACTTTGCTGTCTTACGTCCAGGCCACTTTTTGCGATTCGGCACTGTGCGAATTTAACTGACAATTGCGCGATCGTGCGACCCTGTACCCAAACAAAATTTACGTCCTTTTTTTCCCACAAACAGAGCTTTCTTTTGGGGATATTTGATCACCTGTGCGATTATTATTTTTTGCGCTATAAACATATAAAAAGAGCGTAAATTTTGAAAAAATAACAATATTTTTCACGTTTTTTTTATATGAAATTCCCCCCCAAAAAATGTAAAAATCAAATTTTTTAAAAATTTTTGGCCAATTTGTTTTCTGCTACATATTTTTGCTAAAAAAAAATCGCAATAAGTGTATTTTGATTGGTTTGCGCAAAAGTTATTGCCTTTACTAACTAAGGGAAAGATTTCTGTCATTTTTGGTGTTTTTTTTTAACGAGTAATGGCGGCGATCTGCGATTTTTTTTTTGCGGGACTGCGACATTGCGGCGGACAGATCGGACCCCTGACTGACATTTTTGACACTTTTGGGGGTACCAGTGACATTACTACAGTAATCAGTGCTATAAATATGCACTGTTACTGTAAAAATGACACTGGCAGGGAAGGGGTTAATTTTATTGGAGAGGGAGGGGTTAATGTATGCCTGGTGCTTACTGACGTGTGTGGGGGGAGGTGACTGAACCCTGCAATCTGACCCTGCCTGTCACTTAGGAGATCCGCCCGCTTTGTTTACACAAGCGGGCGGATCTCCACACTCGATTCCCGGACGATCGGGGAAGAGCAGCGGCGATCGCTGCTGCTCCTTCCCTGGCCCGACTCCCGCTGTGACTGGAGACACAGCGGGAGTGAGCCTCCGGCGGCGCGTGTGCGCCGCCCACAAGGGGAGGAGTCCAGCGACGTAGTACTACGTTGCTGGACGATAACGAGCCACATTGCTGCAGTAGCAGCAATGTGAGCAGACGGCAAGTGGTTAAGATCCACTGTTTTACTACTAGAATAAAGTAAGTAACTTCTGAAAAGCTTTACATTTTGTGCTTGTTGGGCAATTTGGAATTAAATCTCAGCTCCCAGCATGCGAGATCTTACAAATCACAAAAGGGAAATGATTAACTGTAGAATATAAACTATTTTGTTGCAAAACGTAGCGGTTTAAAACGAGTGTATTAGCCAGTGTTGCCAACCTACCAGACTGAAATTTACGTACACAACACCCAAAATTTACTGGCACAGCCAAGTTTTTACTGGCATTTTCAAAAGTTGAAGTGCAAATTTCAAAAGTGCAAATTTCAGTATTTAGGCTAAAAAAAAGTACAATATGCAATTAGTGATGGGATTTGGGGTAGATATTAGAGCAAAAAACATACCGTATTTTTCGGCGTATAAGATGACTTTTGAACCTCAAAGAAATCCCCCAAAAATGGGGGGGTCATCTTATACACCGAGTATATTATCTCCAAAATACCCTAAAGTGGGGTACACACTAGTAGAAAATCTGCCAAAAATTCCCGTCCGAGGTAAAATCGTACGATTTTCGGCTAGTGTGTACACAACTTTCAGCAGCTGATGCTGACATTTTCAACGAAAAAAAACGGAGGGACAAACACCAAAATGTTTATCATCCGTCCCCAGACGAGCATTTTTCGTTTAATATGTATGCAGTACGTCCGTGAAAAATCGGATAGGAAAGACCGCGCATGATCTGAAGTTGCTGAGGACCCGGAAGTCTAGGAACAAATGTCCCAAAAAAAAATAAAAATCGGACGAGAAATTTTGTGAACATTATGCAACTAAAAACGGTTATCAACGCTGAGCAAGAGAGAGAAAAATCGGAGGATATTTTCATCTGATTTCCGTCAAGTGTGTACAGGCCTTAAGTATCAGTATTACCAGTAGATGTAATCTCAGCTGGCTGTGCGGAAATCCTGTACTGGTATACCGTATGTCCCGTAGCTTCGGCTACATACAGTATACTGCGCTGAGCCAATCACAGTGAGCGATGTATTCTATTATTGAATGCAAAGCCTGCTCGGATTGCGCTTTTTCCTTGTCTTCATCCTGCACTCAGTAGGTCAGTGGTGGGGACTTTTTACTTCTTTTCACCAATAATCTTTTAGGCATGTCTGTGGTAGAAGTGGTGCAGCCTTTTTATGGGGCATCAGAGCAGCCCGGGGGGCAGTTGCCCCTCTGCCCCCTGAGCCAGTCCTCCCCTGTCTGTTACAGTGTGCCACATGGCTTTTGGGTGCTAACTTTGGTAATTTATGGCTGTACTGAATGATAGTCTATAACACAGTTTAGCAATAACAAACTCAGTACCCAAAAGCCATGTGGCACACTGTATTAAAGCCATGCAGCACCTAGTGTGCTGTTTGAATGGTTATCTTACTTTCTTACAGTACCTTGGAGATATGAGAGATCTGAGAAATCTGATGTTTTTCAATGGTGTTGCCTTGCTTCGGAAGGGGGGGGGGGGGGGTAGTCTTATACGGCGAGTATAGCCCAAAACCTACAGTATGTTTTAACTTGAAAATTAGGGGGTCGTCTTATACGCCCAGTCGTCTTATACGCCTGAAAATATGGTATTTCTTATTTTATTTTTGATATAGTATGTAAGTAGTTTAGGGACAGGACTCAGGAGGGCAAGAAATTAGAAGGGGCAGGCACACACATGACATTAACCCTCATAATGATACTGACAGCAATGTGCAGCAGTACAGATGATGATGACACTTCACCAACACAACACTTCCCCTCTTGAGTCACAGTGACAGTCTCTCTCCTGGCTTGCCTTGCTCCTGTCCCGCACACGAGGCTCCGACTGCTCCGCTCACCCCCCTTGCACTATGACATTACACAATACGCTAAGTCACCGCATCCGCCAGACCTGCCCCCTTCCGGCACCGCCCAAACCCACTGTAGCAGGCACTAAGACAGTCTTGGTCGGCTCCGGACTGGAGCTGTGTTTGCACAGTTCCTGAGCCGAGCATCACAGCCATATTTTTACTGGCAACCTTTTCCTGTCATTGACCTTTAATGGCAGGAGAAAAGTGCCCATTTTTTACTAGCTGCTAGTAAAAATACTGATGGTTGGCAACACTGGTATCAGCCCTTTAAGCCAATCCACAGAATGTCACCTCTATCCGCAGAGCATTTCAGGGCCTGAGGACAGAAGTGGGCAAAGAGGCCTGAGAAGATAGGGCTCAGAAGTGGGGACACATGTAGCCAGAGCTCAGAAGCTGTTGGGCTACTTGGCAGGAAAGTGCTACTAAGCTGTGTAAGAGAGGTGCTGGAACATGTGCTGCTGTGCCGAGAGCTGCTGGCTGAGCTGACTAAGGGAAGACAGCCAGCTGCCGTTTTGAGCTGTGAGTAGTGCTACTGTTTGAGAGACACTATTGGTCCAGAGACCAGCTATTCCAGTATCCCGCTGTTCCAGTATCCTGCTGTTCCAATATCCCGCTGTTCCAGTATCCAGCTGTTCCAGTGTCCCGCTGTTCCAGTGTCCCGCTGTTCCAGTATCCCGCTGTTCCAGTATCCCGCTGTTCCAGTATCCTTCTGTTCCAGTATCATGTTGCCCTGTGACACAGAGATACACAGATCCCTATAGAGCTGAAGAAAGACTGTCCACAGATGTTTTTGGTAACACTGGTATATCAGCCCTTTAAGCCAATCCACAGAATGTCACCTCTATCTGCAGAGCATTTCAGGGCCTGAGGACAGAAGTGTGCAAAGAGGCCTGAGAAGATAGGGCTCAGAAGTGGGGACACATGTAGCCAGAGCTCAGAAGCTGTTGGGCTACTTGGCAGGAAAGTGCTACTAAGCTGTGTGAGAGAGGTGCTGGAACATGTGCTGCTGTGCCGAGAGCTGCTGGCTGAGCTGACTAAGGGAAGACAGCCAGCTGCTGTTTTGAGCTGTAAGTAGTGCTACTGTTTGAGAGACACTGTTGGTCCAGAGACCAGCTATTCCAGTATCCTGCTGTTCCATTATCCCGCTGTTTCAGTATCCCCCTGTTCCAGTATCCTGCTCTTCCAGTATCATGTTGCCCTGTGACACAGAGATACACAGATCCCTATAGAGCTCAAGAAAGACTGTTCACAGATGTTTTTGGTGGCACAGGGAATAGGTACCCAAAGAGGATCATCATCCATCTGATTTCATTCTACTACCCAACCACTCTGAGCGAGAGAGCAGTCAAGGAATAGAGGGTGACCAGCCAGACTTCATGGATATACCAGTGGGGCCAGAGGCCATTTGGCCATTTAAGTTGCTGTCTTTTGATAAAGTGCCCCACTGACAGTAAGGGCCCCAACACCAGCTGGACTTTAATTAAGTATTCCACTGGCCAGTAGTTTAGACAGGGACATTATTTTGCTTGATTTTCAACTGTGCTATTTTGCATTGCTGTCTCTGTGTGGTCATTGCTGTTTTGTGTTGCTTATTATCTAAGCCACCAGTCTTCCTTTTACAGGGCTTTACCTATTCAAAAAAAGCCAATTTAAACTGTTTCCAGATGTGTCTGTGTCACTTTAGGTTCAGGTAAAGGGCAGGTCATTACTGGAGCAGGGCAGAAGGCAGGGCAAATGATGTCATGCATCCCAGGAGTCTTCGGGAGGGATGGAGGGGCTCTCTCAGCTAAGCATGTCCTCTCCTGCTTGCATGCCTGAGCTAAGGACAGGTGGATTCCAGGAAGTAAATGCTACATGAAGCATCTGCCCTTACTTAAAGTGGTAGTATACTCCGCTTTTTAACTGTTACCTGTAGGTAAAATTAATATCTCCTAAACCTACACGGTTTAGGAGATATTCACCCTGCATGCAACTGCTGACACCAGCGGTGCATGTGCTCTGAAGGTCCAGGAGAACCTTCAGAGCTCTTTGCCGTCTCCTTGCTGGAAAGTAAACTCCCGCGTGACGTCATTGCGGTTCCGGCCACTCACAGCGCCGGAGCCGCCTAAGCCGGAAGAGACGCTGAGGGAAGATGTCAGCTGCCTCAGCGGTGTCTGGGCGACCGTGTCGGGGCTTTGTTCTAAGGTAGGTATTTCATAATGAGCTAGTATGTTTTTTTTTATTTGAGGGTACAACCGCTTTAAGATGGCCATGACCAGGAATGCTAGGGGGGTGTTTTTCAGATTGATTTCTCAACAAAATAAAGTATGGAGACATGGATAGATGGGGGAGCTTGCTTTGAATATTAAAAATAAATTAAATAGCATTTTTAGTTTGTGGCGCTCAGATCATTTTGTAGTTCCACTTTAAGGAGAATCTGTCATAAAAAAAAAAATGAAGGCATTTGATTTTCGGTCATACAAAACTCCAGCAATTACTAGTATAGAGTATAGTAGAATAGTTCTCTCTGCTGCATTAATCAGAGAGAACTTCATGACATGACATAAAAACAAAATAAAAAAAATTAAAAAAAAATCGGGCAGACTATTCTTTTTATTTTTCTGCCGTCACTTTTCTATGTTTCTATACCGCAGGCTCTACATTGCATTTTTTTTTAAAGGGGCTGTAAAATGTCAGCGACGTAGAGTTTAGCATGTGAGATATTGTCTTTCCACGAAAAGCAGACCCATTTATTTATTATTTTTATAATATTATTTTTTTAATCCCATTTCCCTCAAAACTAGTCATGTCTAAAAAAAGGCTTAAATAAAAAAAAAAAAATTCTATAAAAACAAATTGTAATACTGTGAATATTTTACAGCATTGCATAACATTCTCTCTCAGCCTGCATGCGGTGACAGATTCTGCTCATTGATATATTTTTTCAAACCCAATGCCCTAGAAGGATGTTTTCTTGTCATTTCCTGTGAGTATGGTCACTTCAGTATCTGGGAAAAATCCCAATGAATCACAAGACGTGAGGAAGGACCCAGAGGCTGTAGGGACCTGGAACCTAACACCATTGCAGGTCCATACTTGCTTTGCTGTGTACATAATACACACCTATTCCTATGCATTAGTATTAGCCTTTTACCAAACCTTAGCACATAATCTGTCCACAGCATTGCACTTTCCTGCCTCTTTCGGGAAGCCATTACTCAAGAACGTTAGCTTGTTTACTTGTAGGTTCCAAGAATATTAGGAAACCGAGTCAAACCACAAGGTCCGGGGAAAGGGGGTGAAGAAAGGTAATACCGTAGATAGGGAGGAGAGATGGAAGGTAGAAAATGCATACTTGGTGTTTAAACATTAAGACAGACCTATCTTTACAGGATTTATTTCTGTATAAACCAAAGGTTATTACTTTAACCACTTTACCACCGGAGGATTTTGCTGTCTTACGTCCAGGCCACTTTTTGCGATTCGGCGCTGTGCGAATTAAACTGACAATTTCGCGGTCGTGCGACGCTGTACCAAAACGAAATTTACGTCCTTTTTTTCCCACAAACAGAGCTTTCTTTTGGTGGTATTTGATCACCTGTGCGATTTTAACTTTTTGCGCTATAAATAAAAAAAGAGCGTTTATTTTGAAAAAAATAACAATATTTTTAACATTTTTTTATATGAAATTCCCCAATTTGACCAATTTGTTTTCTGCTACCTATGTTTGGTAAAAAAAAAATCACAATAAGTGTATTTTGATTGGTTTGCGCAAAAGTTATTGCGTTTACTAACTAAGGGAAAGATTTCTGTCATTTTTGGTGTTTTTTTTTTAACGAGTAATGGCGGCGATCTGCGATTTTTTTTGCGGTACTGCAACATTGCGGCGGACAGATCGGACCCTTGACTGACATTTTTGACACTATTGGGGGTACCAGTGACATTTCTACAGTAATCAGTGCTATAAATATGCACTGTTACTGTAAAAATGACACTGGCAGGGAAGGGGTTAATTTTATTGGAGAGGGAGGGGTTAATGTATGCCTGGTGCTTACTAACGTGTGTGGGGGGAGGTGACTGAGTGACACAGGGACAGATCGCATGTTCAGCTATGCTGCACCCTGCAATCTGTCACTGTTTGTCACTTAGGAGATCCGCCCGCTCTGTTTACACAAGCGGGCGGATCTCCAAACTCAATTCCCCAACGATCGGGGGGAAGAGCAGCGGCGATCGCTCCCCTGGCCCTACTCCCGCTGTGACTGAAAACAGCGGGAGCGCGCCTCCGGCGGCGCGCGAGCGCTGCCTACAAGGGGAGGAGTCCAGCGACGTAGGTTTACGTCGCTGGACGGAATCGAGCCACTTTGCCGCAGTCCGGTTAACGTGACCGGTCGGCAAGTGGTTAACTGGTTAACGACCGCCCGCTGCAGTTATACTGCGGCAGGCAGCCGCTCCTGCGTGAACCAATGTAGGTATACGTCGGTCATGCGCCTGCAGCTAGGGGGCGAGCGCATGCCGCCGCGGGTGCGCTCCCGCCCCCGCTCATCAGCGGGGATTCCGATGCATGGGGCATGCACTCCGATTGCCGCCTGACACCCGCAATCGCTCCCCACTGAGAGAGAAGAACGGTTAGCTATTGTGACCGTTCTTCTCCCTGGAATGTTCACAGAGCTCCTGTGATCCTTCTATATAGGAACACAGGTCTCTATGATCATTTCACAAGCCACGCTCCCCCCACAGTTAGAAACACACCCCTAGGTACACATTTAACCCCTTGATCACCCACAGTGTTAGCCCCTTCCCTGCCAGTGTCATTATTACAGTAACAGCGCATATTTTTAGCACTGATTACTGTAGTAATGTCACTGGTCCCCCCATAAGTGTCAAAAATGTCAGTCAGGGGTCCGAAGCCGATGCGTGTGTCAGGCGGCTCCAATTGCGGCCTGACACCCGTGATCGTTCCCCGCTGAGAGAGAAGGACGGTCGGCTGTTATAAACACAGCCGACCGTCCTTCTCCCTGGGATGATCACAAAGCTCATGTGATCCTGCTATATAGGATCACATGTCTCTATGGTCATCTCAGAAGCCACGCCCCCCACACAGTTCGAATCACTCCCCTAGGGTCATATTTAACCCCTCGATCACCTATACTATTAACCACTTCCTTGCCAATGTTATTATTACAGTAACAGAGCATATTTTTAGCACTGATTACTGTAGTAATGTCACTGGTCCCCCCAAAAAAGTGTCAAAAATGTCAGTCAGGGGTCCAATCCGTCCGCTGCAATGTCACAGTCCTGCAAAAAATAGCAGATCGCCGCCATTACTAGTAAAAAAAAAAACAATAAAAAATTACATAAATCTTTCCTGTAGTTATTAGTTATTAACTTTTGTGCAAACCAAACAAAAGACGCTGATTGCGATTTTTTTTTTTACCAAAAAAATGTATCAGAAAGCAAATTGGCCTAAAATGATCAAAAATTTTGATTTTTTTTTTTTTTTTTGGTATGTTATATAGCAGAATGGGAAAAATATTGTTTTTTGTTTTTTTTCAAAATTGTCGCTCCTTTTTTGTTTATAGTGCAAAAAATAAAAATTGCTACATTTGTGGGGAAAAAAAACATCAATTGTATTTAGGTACAGCATCGCACGACCGCGCAATTGTCCGTTAAAGTACCGCAGTGCCGAATCGCAAAATATGGCCTGGTCATTAAGGGGGCAAATCCTTCCGGTCCAGAAGTGGTTAAAATATTAGGCACAATCTGGTATTATTCTGTTCTAGCTTGCATACAATTGTAAGAAAATAGAGGTTAGCCAATATGTATCTGAAATTGGGGAAGCAAGTGACTGCACAAGAGTTACAATTCTCCAGGCAGGCAATCAATCACAGCAGCACAGCGTCTTGTCTCGGGTCAAGCAGCATGCTGAACCCTGTCAAATCCCTTTTTCTACTGACCTGATGCTTACGGAGAAGCTCCGCATCCAGCTAGAGCTGCCTATGTCTACCTTAGAAGGTTAGCATCCTGATGTTTTCGAAGAATGGAAAATGCTGACCGCAGCCTAATAGGCAGCAGAGTTAATTTTGACATCAAATTTCAATTTAGTTTTAGACTTTTGTCTAAAATGCCATTTTAGTTATACTCATATTTTACTTATCTGAATTGTTTTAGTTTTAGTCATATTTCAGTCATCTGAATTTTTATTTTTTAGTGCTTGTTCACACGTATGCGGTCAGACATCGCATATGATTTCACACCGCACTGCTCTGCAAATCACATGCGATGTCTGTGCGTTGCGAATTCAGCCATTCAGATTGTATGGTTGAATTCACATCGCGTTCAGACCAAAGTAGCACAGGACCCTTTTTTTGGTCCGCACCAGAATCGGATGGGTGTTCACATCTAGCGATCCGATTCATGTCCATACTGACAGTTAGCACCGCGATATGCAAACTGATCTGGGGGTGTCGTTAACTTTGTATTGACACCCCCAGCAATTTGCATATGGCAGTGTGAACTGCCTGCGAGTCGAGTGTGATGCGGGAACCTGCAGTGGAATCGCAGGGTTCCCGCATCGCATATGTGTGAACCGGGACTTAAGCTGGCCACACACAAGCCGAAATATCGGGCAAACTCATTTTCGAAAAACGAAAAATCGGCTGTGAGAGCAGACGATCGTGCCATCATGTAATGACCGAATTTCGAATGATAAATCATTCAATGGACGTTTTTCATTCAGTTTGTCACATATGCCGAGTGCAAACAGTTCGGCCGAGAAACACATTAACCTTTCAATTTATCGTTCAATTTTCCAACTGTTCCGTCGATTTTTCGGCTCTGAAAAGTTAAAAACAATTTTCTGTTTGTGCCCATTAATTGGACAAAAAACTAACCGACCAAATGACAGATTTTCGAATGATTTTTCGGCTAGTGTAAGGCCAGCATTACTCGTATTTTAGTCGACTAAAATCTCCAGTACATTTTGTCAAATGGGTTTAGTTAAATTGTAATGCATTATTTGACCGTTTCTCTAGAACTGCTAAACTCATTATATACACCTGGAGTAAAAATCGAATAACATGTTATTATTATGGTATGAAGGTTTAAACATACAACTACAGACACAGATTAAGAGCCGGTTCACACTAATCCGACTCAAAGTCGCCCTGACTTTGGGCGACTTTGAAGTCGCCCATGCAGCGCGACTTCATCGCGGCTTGCAAACGACTTCTCATAATAGAAGTCAATGCAAGTCGCTCTGACTTTGCCGAAAAATAGTGCAGGAACCTTTTTCTAAGTCGCTCTGATTAGAACGGTTCCAATGCATAGCATTGGGAGCTACTTGTCAGGCGACCAAGTCACCTGACAAGTCGGAGTAGTGTGAACCGGCTCTTAGCAGTTCTGATTTCATAAACAAACAAAAATATTGCTTTTTGGCAAACAGAAGTGCAACTTTAAAGCGATTTTTTACCCCACTTTCTTATTTTTACCTACAAGTAAGCATATAATAAGGCTTACCTGTGGGTAAAATGAGTATCTCCAAAACCTGCACGGTTTAGGAGATATTTACCCTGCATGCAGCCTCTGACGTCAGTGGCACATGCGCTCTGAAGGTCCGGTGTACCGTGCCGGAACTTCAGAGCTTCTTATCGGAACCGAGGGCTCCCGCGTGCATGCACAGGAATGACGTCATCTTGCCTGCGATCCCGGAGGAAAGGCCGGGAGAAGATGTCCACCTTGAGAGGGCCGCTGGGAGGGCTTTGTTCTAAGGTGTGTATTTCAGAATGTGCTAGTATGCATACTAGCACATTATGCCTTTATCTTGCAGGGTTTTTTTTTTCCTTTTTTCAGCAGGTTTACAACCACTTTATATATACAGTATATGTGTGTGTGTGTGTGTGTGTGTAAAAAAAAAAAAACTGTAAACTCTATTGGCTGTAATGCCATTGCACATATTACCTGAATATATTACCAACATTAAATATCAACACCTTTAAGACCGCCCGCCGCCCATTTACTGAGGCAGGCTGGCTCTCTTGCGCAATAAAAATGGATAAGGGTCGCTGGTTCGAATCCCAACCACGACACTACCTGCCTGGAGTTTGCATGTATTCCCTGTGCCTGCGTGGGTTTCCTCCGCATACTCCGATTTCCTCCCACACTCCAAAGACATGCTGGTAGGTTAATTGGCTCCTGTCTGAATTGGCCCTAGAATGTGTATGTATGAATGTCAGTTAGGGACCTTAGATTGTAATCTCCTTGAGGGTAGGGACTAATGTGAATGTACACTGTATATGTAAAGCGCTGCGTAAATTGATGGCGCTTTATAAGTACCTGAAATAAATAAATAAGCATTCTAATCCCTCTACACCCTATCCAATACTAAAAAAAAAAAAAAAATGCCTTTAGTTGTACAATAAGGTATGAATGGGTTCAAAATTGGGCTGTACGTAAAGTGCATTTTGGGTATAGTTTGGTGGGTGGTCTACAAAAAAAAAAAAAAAAACAGAGGTCTCTGATGTGTAGCGCTGATGAAAACAGCGATCTTTTCTTATCCAGCTGTTATAAACATGGCAAGCAACAAATATGATAGAAGTGATACCATACACATGATGTACACCACAATTGTGGGTTGGAGGGAGGGTAATCTAATTATCCACTGGTTATGGAAATTAGTTATTTTAGAATAAGTGTATTTGCTTTGACTTTTCATGCATATACAGTGCTTTGTGAAAGTATTCGGCCCCCTTGAACTTTGCGACCTTTTGCCACATTTCAGGCTTCAAACATAAAGATATAAAACTGTAATTTTTTGTGAAGAATCAACAACAAGTGGGACACAATCATGAAGTGGATCGAAATTTATTGGATATTTCAAACTTTTTTAACAAATAAAAAACTGAAAAATTGGGCGTGCAAAATTATTCAGCCCCCTTAAGTTAA
>NC_138778.1:58318024-58400524 GCF_965119305.1 Pelophylax lessonae | reverse complement strand
GGGTGCAAGGCTCAGAAATGTGTTGTACGGGGTGCAAGGTTCAGGAGTGCGTTGTAGGGGGTGCCAGGCTCAGGAATGCGTTGTACGGGGTGCAAGGTTCAGGAAAGCGTTGTACGGGGTGCAAGGTTCAGAAATGCGTTGTACGGGGTGCAAGGATCAGAAATGCGTTGTACGGGGTGCAAGGTTCAGGAATACGTTGTACGGGATGCAAGATTCAGGAATGCGTTGTACTGGATGCAACATTCAGGAATGCGTTATATGGGGTGCAAGGCTCAGAAATGCGTTGTACGGGATGCAAGATTCAGGAATAGTTGTACTGGATGCAAGATTCAGGAATGCGTTGTATGGGGTGCAAGGCTCAGAAATGCGTTGTACTGGATGTAATGTTCAGGAGTGCGTTGTAGGGGGTGCAAGACTCAGGAATGCGTTGTACGGGGTGCAAGGTTCAGGAATGCGTTGTACGGGGTGCAAGGTTCAGGAATGCATTGTAAGGGGTGCAAGGTTCAGGAATACGTTGTATGGGGTGCAAGGCTCAGAAATGTGTTGTACGGGGTGCAAGGTTCAGGAGTGCGTTGTAGGGGGTGCCAGGCTCAGGAATGCGTTGTACGGGGTGCAAGGTTCAGGAATGCATTGTACGGGGTGCAAGGTTCTGGAATGCGTTGTACGGGATGCAAGATTCAGGAATGCGTTGTACTGGATGCAAGATTCAGGAATGCGTTGTATGGGGTGCAAGGCTCAGAAATGCGTTGCACGGGATGCAAGATTTAGGAATGCGTTGTACTGGATGCAAGATTCAGGAATGCGTTGTATGGGGTGCAAGGCTCAGAAATGCGTTGTACTGGGTGTAAGGTTCAGGAGTGCGTTGTAGGGGGTGCAAGGCTCAGGAATGTGTTGTACGGGGTGCAAGGTTCAGGAATGTGTTGTAAGGGGTGCAAGGTTCAGGAATGTGTTGTACAGGGTGCAAGGTTCAGGAATTTGTTGTACGGATGCAAGATTCAGGAATGCGTTGTACTGCATGCCAGATTCAGGAATGCTTTGTATGGGGTGCAAGGCTCAGAAATGCGTTGTATGGGGTGCAAGGTTCAGGAGTGCGTTGTAGGGGGTGCAAGGTTCAGGAATGCGTTGTAAGGGGTGCAAGGTTCAGGAATGCATTGTAAGGGGTGCAAGGTTCAGGAATGCATTGTAAGGGGTGCAAGGTTCAGGAATACGTTGCACGGGGTGCAAGGTTCAGGAATAGGTTGTACGGGGTGCAAGGTTCAGGAATTTGTTGTACGGGGTGCAAGGTTCAGGAATGCGTTGTAAGGGGTGCAAGGTTCAGGAATGAGTTGTACGGGGTGCAAGGTTCAGGAGTACGTTGAACGGGGTGCAATGCATTGATGCAGCCTCATCAGTGCCCATCAAATGCAGCTTACCATAGCCCACCAAATGCAGCCTACCAGAGCCCACCAAATGCAGCCTACCAGAGCCCACCAAATGCAGCCTACCAGAGCCCACCAAATGCAGCTTACCAGAGCCCACCAAATGCAGCCTACCAGAGCCCACCAAATGCAGCTTACCAGAGCCCACCAAATGAAGCTTACCAGAGCCCACAAAATGCAGCCTACCAGTGCCCACTAAATGCAGCCTACCAGTGCCCACTAAATGCAGCCTACCAGTGCCCAACAAATGCAGCTTACCAGTGCCCACCAAATGCAGCCTACTAGTGCCCACCAAATGCAGCTTACCAGAGCCCACCAAATGCAGCCTACCAGTGCCCACCAAATGCAGCCTACCAGTGCCCACCAAATGCCAGTGCCCACCAAATGCAGCCTACCAGTGCCCACCAAATCCAGCCTACCAGTGCCCACCAAATGCAACCTACCAGTGCCCACCAAATGCAGCCTACCAGTGCCTTCTAAATGCAATTTACCAGTGCCCACCAAATGTAGCTTACCGGTCCCTAGATTACAGAGCTGTGATCTCCCGCTGTGTCACAGAGCTTTTGAATTTCCTGGGCAGCCACTATAACATGGTCCCGGTGTAACGTTGAAAAACCCTCCCTCGTGAAAATTCCCTACCCTTGTCACTTCCTGTCACTTACGTCATAGAACAGCTGAGCAGCTTACCACTGCGCATGCTCACAGCTCCGGATACGTCATTGATCAGCTGAGCAGCTTAGCAGTGCGCATGCTCAAAGCTCAGGAGGATAGGGAATTTTCACGGTAGTGTGTTGTTACGTTACACCGCATCAGCTGTTGGCGCGGGTACATGAAAATCATCTCCGCTCCTACCCCTGCCACTTCCCTGATCTCGGCTACTAAATGTAAAAGCGGTGGCGGGTTTTAATGTACCCATGGCAACAGCTGATGCGGTGTAACGTTACAACACACTACCGTGAAAATTCCCTACCCTCCTGAGCTTCGAGCATGCGCACTGCTAAGCTGCTCAGCTGTTCAATGACGTAGGTGCATCGGAAGTGAGGAGGGTAGGGAATTTTCATGGGTAGGGTTTTTTCACCTATGATACACGTCATACTGATTTAATTTCCCGGCATTGAATCAGTGTGCCGCTTATCACAGGAGCCAGTGAAGGGGGGCGGGACTTTGTTACAGTGGCCGCTCGGCTTTTCACACTCAAGCTCCGTGTCACAGCGGGAGATGCCCGCTATGCAGTGACATACTTAGAGCATTTGGCACCCAGGGCGGATCCTGTATCTGGCACCCCCCCCCCCCCCCGAACTTTAAAATGTAAAAACACCCACAAAAATTTGTAATGTTTTCAAGAATATTTATTGCACACATTTCACAGCCCCCCTATCACAGTGCCCCTTGCAGTCTGCCCCCCATCTCTCTAATCACAGTGAACCCTTTTACACTCTCTGCCTCCCCTGCACAGTCCTACCTTTGGCATATACAGATAGCTAATATTGTTAGAAATGTGTTTAAGTTTGAGTAAGAGATTGGAGACTTGCTAAAGGAGATGGTCAGAGACTATGGAACTGATACAGGAGATGGTCAGAGACTGAGGACATGATACAAGAGATGGTCAGAGACTGAGGACATGATATAAGAGATGGTCAGAGACTGCAGACATGATACAAGAGATGGTCAGAGACTACGGACCTGATACATGAGATGGTGAGATGGTCAGAGACTGAGGACATGATACAAGAGATGGTCAGAGACTGTGGACATGATACAAGAGATGGTCAAAGACTAAGGACATGATACAAGAGATGGTCAGAGACTGCGGACATGATGGTCAGAGACTGCGGATATGATACAAGAGATGGTTAGAGACTGAGGACATGATACAAGAGATGGTCAGAGACTGAACACATGATACAAGAGATGGTCAGAGACTGAGGATATGATACAAGAGATGATGAGAGACTGCGGACATGATAGAAGTGATGGTCAGAGACTGCGGACATGATACAGGAGATGTTCAGAGACTGAGGACATGATACAAGAGATGGTCACAGACTGAGGACATGATATAAGAGATGGTCAGAGACTGAGGACATGATACAAGAGATGGTCAGAGACTGAGGACATGATAAAAGAGATGGTCAGAGACTGAGGACATGGTACAGGAGATGGTCAGAGACTGCAGACATGATACAAGAGATGGTCAGAGACTACGGACCTGATGCAAGAGATGGTCAGAGACTGAGGACATGATACAAGAGATGGTCAGAGACTGAGGACATGATACAAGAGATGGTCAGAGACTGAGGACATGATACAAGAGATGGTCAGAGACTGAGGACATGATACAAGAGATGGTCAGAGACTGAGGACATGATACAAGAGATGGTCAGAGACTGAGGATACGATACAAGAGATGATGAGAGACTGCGGACATGATAGAAGTGATGGTCAGAGACTGCGGACATGATACAGGAGATGTTCAGAGACTGCGGACATGATGGTCAGAGACTGCGGATATGATACAAGAGATGGTTAGAGACTGAGGACATGATACAAGAGATGGTCAGAGACTGAGGACATGATACAAGAGACGGTCAGAGACTGAGGACATGATAAAAGAGATGGTCGGAGACTGAGGACATGATACAAGAGCTGGTCAGAGACTGAGGATACGATACAAGAGATGATGAGAGACTGAGGATACGATACAAGAGATGATGAGAGACTGCGGACATGATAGAAGTGATGGTCAGAGACTGCGGACATGATACAGGAGATGTTCAGAGACTGCGGACATGATGGTCAGAGACTGCGGATATGATACAAGAGATGGTTAGAGACTGAGGACATGATACAAGAGATGGTCAGAGACTGAGGACATGATACAAGAGATGGTCAGAGACTGAGGACATGATACAAGAGATGGTCAGAGACTGAGGACATGATACAAGAGCTGGTCAGAGACTGAGGACATGATACAAGAGCTGGTCAGAGACTGAGGATACGATACAAGAGATGATGAGAGACTGAGGACACGATACAAGAGATGATGAGAGACTGCGGACATGATAGAAGTGATGGTCAGAGACTGCGGACATGATACAGGAGATGTTCAGAGACTGCGGACATGATGGTCAGAGACTGCGGATATGATACAAGAGATGGTTAGAGACTGAGGACATGATACAAGAGATGGTCAGAGACTGAGGACATGATACAAGAGATGGTCAGAGACTGAGGACATGATACAAGAGATGGTCAGAGACTGAGGACATGATACAAGAGATGGTCACAGACTGAGGACATGATATAAGAGATGGTCAGAGACTGAGGACATGATACAAGAGATGGTCAGAGACTGAGGACATGATAAAAGAGATGGTCAGAGACTGAGGACATGGTACAGGAGATGGTCAGAGACTGCAGACATGATACAAGAGATGGTCAGAGACTACGGACCTGATGCAAGAGATGGTCAGAGACTGAGGACATGATACAAGAGATGGTCAGAGACTGAGGACATGATACAAGAGATGGTCAGAGACTGAGGACATGATACAAGAGATGGTCAGAGACTGAGGACATGATACAAGAGATGGTCAGAGACTGAGGATACGATACAAGAGATGATGAGAGACTGCGGACATGATAGAAGTGATGGTCAGAGACTGCGGACATGATACAGGAGATGTTCAGAGACTGCGGACATGATGGTCAGAGACTGCGGATATGATACAAGAGATGGTTAGAGACTGAGGACATGATACAAGAGATGGTCAGAGACTGAGGACATGATACAAGAGATGGTCAGAGACTGAGGACATGATACAAAAGATGGTCAGAGACTGAGGACATGATACAAGAGCTGGTCAGAGACTGAGGATACGATACAAGAGATGATGAGAGACTGCGGACATGATAGAAGTGATGGTCAGAGACTGCGGACATGATACAGGAGATGTTCAGAGACTGAGGACATGATACAAGAGATGGTCAGAGACTGAGGACATGATATAAGAGATGGTCAGAGACTGAGGACATGATACAAGAGATGGTCAGAGACTGAGGATACGATACAAGAGATGATGAGAGACTGCGGACATGATAGAAGTGATGGTCAGAGACTGCGGACATGATACAGGAGATGTTCAGAGACTGCGGACATGATGGTCAGAGACTGCGGATATGATACAAGAGATGGTTAGAGACTGAGGACATGATACAAGAGATGGTAAGAGACTAAAGACATGATACAAGAGATGGTCAGAGACTGAGGACATGATACAAGAGATGGTTAGAGACTGAGGACATAATACAAGAGATGGTTAGAGACTGAGGACATGATAGAAGAGATGGTGAGAGACTGCGGACATGATAGAAGAGATGGTCAGAGACTGCGGACATGATACAGGAGATGGTCAGAGACTGCGGACATGATGGTCAGAGACTGCGGACATGATGGTCAGAGACTGCGGACATGATGGTCAGAGACTGCGGATTTGATACAAGAGATGGTTAGAGACTGAGGACATGATACAAGAGATGGTCAGAGACTGAGGACATGATACAAGAGATGGTCAGAGACTGAGGACATGATACAAGAGATGGTTAGAGACTGAGGACATGATACAAGAGATGGTTAGAGACTGCGGACATGATGGTCAGAGACTGCGGATATGATACAAGAGATGGTTAGAGACTGCGGACGTGATACGAGATGGTCAGAGACTGCAGACACGATAGAAGAGCACTAGGGGGGTCGGAGAGCACAGGAGGAGCTGAAGGGCAGGGTGGAATGGGGGGAGGGGACTGGAGAGAATTAAGGGGGGGTTTGGAAAGGATTGCAGGGGGGTTGGAAGGCGCAGGGGGTGGAGAGCACTGGGGAGGGGGAACAGGGAGCACTGGGGGGGGGGCAGGGAAAACCAGGGGGATGGAGAGCACAGGGGGAGTGGGGGGGGGCTGGAAATCACTGAGGGGGGAGCCAGGGAGCACAGGGGGGTGGAGAGCACTGGGGGAGCAAGAGAGCATGGGGGGGGGATGAAAAGCACTGTGGGGAGCTGAAGAGCATTGGGGGCTAAGAGCACTGAGGTGGGTTAAGAGCACTGAGGGGGGTGGGCTAAGAGCACTGAGGAGGGGGGGCTAAGAGCACTGAAGGGGGGGGGGCTGGAGAGCACTAGGGGGCCAGCAAAAGAAATTGTATAGGAGGGGGATGGGGCAGCTGCATATAGATGAATTGATCTTTCCCTATTCTTCCTGCAGCCGCTGAATGCCTGCAGGAGGGAGAGGAGAATCAGGCATTCAGCGGCTGCAGGAGGAATAGGGAAAGATCAATTCCTCCATATGCAGCTGCCCCATCCCCCTCCTATACTTACAACACACACACTCGGCGCGGGCACTCACCTTCTTCCCGCTGTGGCTCCGCCCCCACGCCCCCGCCCCACGGGCAGTGTGTACTGAAGGAGCTGCCTTCACACTGAGATGCTGCCCGCCCCCCCCCCCCCCGTACGCTACTGCTGCTGGAGGAGGGGAGGACTCTGCCACTGGAGCTTCTGCGCCCCCCCCCCTCCGCTTCAGCTTGCACCCGCCCAGGATCGGCCCTGCTACTGGGTCCAAATTGTGCCAAGAAAAAAAAAAAACCCCACCATTACACCCCCAGCCTTAACTGTTAATACAAGACAGGGTGGATCCATGCTTTCATGTTGTTTACGCCAAATTTTGGCACTACCATATTGCAACTGAAATCAGGACTAATCAGACCAGGCAACATTTTTTCCAATCTTCTATTGTCCAATTTTGGTGAGCCTGTGAAAATTGTAGCCTCAGTTTCCTGTTCTTAGCTGACAGGAGTGGCTCCTGGTGTGATCTTCTGCTGCTGTAGCCCATCTGCTTCAAGGTTTGATGTGTTTTGCGTTCAGAGATGGTATTCTGCATACCCTGGTTGTAACGAGTGTGTATTTGAGTTACTGTTGCCTTTTTTATCATCTTGAACCAGTCTGCCCATTCTCCTCAGACAATGAGCAAGGCATTTTCATCCACACAATTGCCGCTCCCTGGATATTTTCTCTTTTCTGGATTATTCTCTGTAAACCTTAGAGATGGTTATGTGTGAAAATCCCAGTAGATCAGCAGTTTTTAACCACTTCTGGACCGGAAGATTTTCCCCCTTAATGACCAGGTCATATTTTGTGATTCGGCACTGCGTTACTTTAACAGACAATTGTGCGGTCGTTTACCTAAATAAAATTGATGCAATTTTTTTCCCACAAACAGAGCTTTCTTTTGGTGGTATTTGATCACCTGTGCGATTTTTATTTTTTGCGCTATAAACAAAAAAAGAGCAACAATTCTGCAAAAAAAAAAAAAAAATATATATTTTTCACATTCTGCTATATGTCATTCTCAAAAAAAATTAAAAATTAAAATTTTTTAACATTTTAAGCCAATTTGTTTTCTTCTACATATTTTTATTAAAAAAATCGCAATAAGCGTATTTTGATTGGTTTGCGCAAAAGTTATCACGTCTACTAACTACGGGAAAGATTTATGTCATTTTTTTTTTTTTTTACTAGTAATGGCGGCGATCTACGATTTTTAGCGGTACTGCGACATTGCGGCGGACAGATTGGACCCCCTAACTGCCATTTTTAGGGGGACCAGTGACATTACTACTGTAATCAGTGCTAAAAATCTGCACTGTTACTGTAATAATGACACTGGCAGGGAAGGGGTTAACATTGTGGGTGATCAAGGGGTTAAATGTGACCCTAGGGGAGTGATTCTAAATGTGGGGGGCGTGGCTTCTGAAATGATGATAGAGACCTGTGATCCTATATAGAAGGATCACAGGCGCTCTAGGATCATTCCAGGGAGAAGAACGGTCAGCTGTGTTTACAACAGCTGATCGTTCTCTCTCAGCTGGTGTCAGGTGGCAATCGGAGCCTCCTGACCCGTGCATCGGCTTCCCCGCTGCCGAGTGGGGGCGAAAGCGCCGTCCGGCGGCGTGCGCGCACCTCCTAGCTGCCTGCTCGCGACCAACGTAGACCTACGTCGATTTGTGCAGCAGAGCCACATTGCCGCAGTAAATAGGCGGCAGCCGGGTCGGGAAGCGGTTAAATACTCAGAACAGCGCATCTGGCACCAACAACAATGCCACGTTCAAAGCCACTTAAATCCCATTTCTTCCCCATTCTGATGCTCAGTTTGAATGTCAGCAAGTTGTCTTCACCACATGTAGATGTCTAAATGCATTGAGTTGCTGCAATGTGATTGGCTGATTAGCAATTTGTGTTACCAAGCAATTGATCAGGTGTACCTAATAAAGTGGCCAGTGGGTGTATATACATATGGTGGTCAGCAAGTGGTTAAAGTGTATGTATAGTCAAAATCTTTTTTTTTTTTCCGCTGTGGGTTTCATGCCGTCTGTGCCCCATTGTGTAGATTTATCTTCACTTCTGAAACATTCCTCTGAGAATTCCCCTCCTAGACAGTTTTAATAGAACAGATTGCCCCATTGTTCCCATTTTGTCTTGTTCTGGTGACAAATATTTTAGATTTCCCCTCACTTTCTGTTTTAATGACAATGGCTATGAAGAAAATGGGAAATGTGAAACAATAAAAACCTGACATAGGGTCTAACCCCTCTCGATTCTATCCAAGTGGCTGGTGTATACTGTATGTATATATATATATATATATATATATATATATATATATATACACACACACACTATTGTCAAAAGTTTTGGGACACCTGTCTTTACACGCACATGAACGTTAAAACAGTGTTCCAGCTGTGGAAAAAAAAAAAATTTAAGTCAGCAACTACAAATCCTCTATCTGCTGACTTTTAATATATAGACACTTACCTGTCCAGGAAGCCCGCGATGTCAGCACCTCAGACGATTTTCGGATCTGCTGCCGGGTGCTGCCACCGGCATTCACTCTAAGGGAAACCGGCAATGAAGCCTTTCGGCTTCACAGCTGGTTCCCTACTGTGCATGCGTGCTGCACATTATCACTGGCTCGGTGGCGGGGGAAGGAGAAAGGAGACAGAACTTCTGAGGGACGGTGCCACGGCGCTATCTCCCAGAAGTGGGGAAGGGTACCTGTAAAAAAAACAGGTACCCATTGTCCCCTGCCAAATGTGCCACCAGAAGGGGGGAGGAAGCAGATGAGCGGAAGTTCCACTTTTGGATGGAACTCTGCTTTAATGGCATCCCAGTTCAATATGGAGTTGGCCCACCCTTTGCAGCTATAACAGCTTCAACTCTTCTGGGAAGGCTGTCCACAAGGTTTAGGAGTGTGTCTATCTATGGCAATCTTTGACCATTCTTCCAAAGGCGCATTTGTGAGGTCAGGCACTGATGTTAGACAAGAAGGCCTGGCTCAAAGTCTCCGCCCGAATTCATCCCAAAGGTGTTCTATTGGGTTGAGGTCAGAACTCTGTGCATGCCAGTCAAGTTCCTCCACCCCAAACTCACTCAATCATGTCTTTATGGACTTTGCTTTGTGCACTGGTGTGCAGTCATGTTGGAACAGGAAGAGGCCATCCCCAAACTGTTCCCACAAAGTTGGGAGCATGAAATTGTCCAAAATGTCTTGGTATGCTGACACTTCAAGAGTTTCCTTCTTTGGAACTAAGGGGCCAAGCCCAACCTCTGAAAAACAACCCCACACCATAATCCCCCCTCCACCAAATGATTTGGACCAGTGCACAAAGCAAAGTCCATAAAGACATGGATGAGTGAGTTTGGGGTGGAGGAACTGGACTGGCCTTCACAGAGTCCTGACCCCAACCCGATAGAACACCTTTGGGAGGAATTAGAGCCGAGACTGCGAGCCAGGTCTTCTCATCCACATCAGTGCCTGACCTCACAAATGCGCTTCTGGAAGAATGGTCAAACATTCCCATAGACACACTCCTAAACCTTGTGGACAGCCTTCTCAGAAGAGTTGAAGCTTTTATAGCTGCAAAGGGTGGGCCAACTCGATACTGAACCCTACAGACTAAAACTGGGATGCCATTACAGCGGAGTTCCACTCGTTTTTGTGTTTCTTAAAAGTCAGCAGCTACCAAAAGTGTAGCTGCTGACTTTTAATAAACACACATTCACCTGTCCCACAATCCAGTGATGCAGCCGCCTGAAGCCTCGCTCCTCTCCCTCTCCTCGGCACCGGCATCTCTAGTGTGCGCACCCAGCTGTGAAAGCTTGCGGCTTCACAGCCGGGTGCGCACTGCGCGTCGTGAATGACCAGGCAATCTTCTAGGACCACTGACCTGTCCCAGAAGATTGCAGGGAGGAAGGGGGAGAGGAGAACTTCTGCTTGAGCCCCCTAGGAGGCCCGAGCGGAAGTAGGAGTGGGTACCTTTCAAGTCTAGGTAGCCGCTGCACCCCCCCCCCCAAAAAAAAAATGACATGCCAAATATTTAAAGCGGACGTTCTACTTTTGGGTGGAACTCTGCTTTAAGGTTCATGTGCGTGCAAAGGCAGGCACCCCAATACTTTGGACAATATAGTGTGTGGGTGTGTGTATATATATATATATATATATATATATATATATATACACACACTCACTGGCCACTTGGATAGAATTGAGAGGGGTTAGACCCTCTGCCAACTTCCTATTGATTCAAGCTTCCCATTTGTCTTCATTGCCATTGAAACAAAAAGTGAAGGAAGGTATTGCGCCTTAGCACTGAATCACCCTTGCCAGCACCAATCATGGCCGCCCTACTACTCAATCAGCGATTACGTCAGAACTGAATCTCCTAGTGCATTTTCGAGGCCCTATTGTAACCTTCCGCCTACAAATGTAGTCCCTTCTCCTTATTGAAAACGATCAGAAATGACATCTATGAACGTGAAATAATGTATCTAATTCAGTTGCTTTCGAACTAATTTGCATGATATGAGAAAAGTAAAAACGGAGCACGAGGTAAAATAAGTCCGCCCCGGAGCGCGCAGTGATCCCATGGTGTCCGCGAAGGTGCCAGCGTGAATAACGCGCCCAGTGCTGGCCGGAGAGAAGGTACGGAACCGGGGACTTTTCGGCGGAGAAAAGGTTAGAAAACGGATAAAATGAAGTTCTGAAAAGGCTGTTTCTATGTTTCTGTCAGGCTTTGGGCCGAATAACCGCCGCATGTTTTGAACAAGATGGCGGCTGAAGGCAGGCAGTACAAGGGCAGCCCAGAGGAGAGGACCCCAGAGGGAGTAAGGGACAGGCATCGTTAACGTGGGTTTAGTGTGTACAGAGGGACAGTGATGGCTGTGGAGGGGTTATGGCTCTTTGCTGACCTTATTTACCCACTGTGAGCTGAACATTGGACCAGGTTCTGGGTTCACGTCTTCCCACACTCCTAACAAGCTGTATTTGGGCTACAAGGAGGGAAAAGGCTCTGCTATCTGTCTATATATATATATATATATATATATGTATATGTGTGTGTGTGTTTATATATATATATATATATATATATATATAGGCAGCCAATGCAGCTCCCTAGAAGTGTCATTGTGTTGTGTGTGTGTCTGTGTGTGTGTATATATATATATATATATATATATATATATTTATATATACACACACACTATATTTGAAATGTGAGTTTGCTGATGGTAAAACGAGGTACAATAATGTACAACACGCCATAAAGCAAAGGCCATGCAGACATTTGCAGGCACTTTCTATGCCCAGCATAAAGTAGCTGGCTCTTTCCTATGCCTGGTAAGTGGCAGCTGCCCCATATAGCCTGCCATACAAGTGAATGGCTGTATGCGGTTATAATCATGTAAACACCAGTGCTCCTGTGCATCAACATTTCCCCAATGCATGCACGTACCATGTGTTTACCAGTGTAAAGGTTTCTAGTTTGGGAAATGCATCATATGCGCATGCGTAGGTAAAAGCTGATACACAAAAGAAATGGCATTTGCCAAACTGCTGCTGCAGACAGCCATTTAATTATATAGCAAGTTACACATGCCAGCTGGGTCAGGGCCATCTTACCGAATGGGCACGCTGGGCAGTTGCCCAGGGGCCCCACTTGCCAAGCAACACTTCCCCAGCCAAGCATTAGTCCCGATTCCTGTGTCAGGGTTTGTACGGTCATGAAAAACGTCGAAAAGTCATGGAATTTTAAATTGGCAATTTCAAGGCCTGGAAAAGTTTTGGAAAATAATTGAACCCACAAAGTTCTGGAAAAGTCATGGAAATTTGTTTCACAATCACTGTATATTCGAATATGCAGAAAAGAGAGAAAGGCGCCACTCAGTGTAGCAGATGTAAATCATTTTATTGACGCATATTACAAACTTAAACAAGGTGCGTACAGGAGCAATAGCCCACATAAGCACTAGCAGCGCTAAATGCAACCTATCTGGCAAAGCGCAGCGGATATATAGCTATATACATTTAGCAAGTGGATCCTTACGGACCAATATTTATAAAGTCCATAAAAGTTCTTAGGGTAGAGTCCTACAAAGAACGAGGTGCATGGAAGACTTAATGTTCTGATGTTAATAGTAAGAACCAGTGCTATATAACACAGAATCTTCCCTGCTGATCCCACAGCAGCCACCAAGATCCTTCACCACACCGCTGTGCTCCCCCCTATAGTGTGCACACGTACCCTTAGCACTTGGGTAAAGCGCTCTATTCAGCCAGAGATCCTCCACTTTGTAATAGCGATCCACCTTAGCCTTCAAATCCAACTGGAAGAGCGATGGTCAACACTTCCTCCTCTCCTCTCACATGCAAAGAGAACGACAGGGACCCATAGTGTAATATGCACACACTATACTTTTATTAATAATGAAAATCACACTCACATGGGATGAAACGTAATTAGGCAGAAAAACATGTCCAAGGCAATATCCTGGTCCTCCCACCGTCAACGTTGTCCCCACTGAGCCGCACGATATGGGTGATCCTGCCAACGATTTCCCAAATACGTCCGGACTCTAAATGGCGTGACCTGGGGACTTATAGGATATTCCCGATGTACCAAAAAAAGGCTGCATGCTTTTTGGTATTACACTATGGGTCCCTGTCGTTCTCTTTGCATGTGAGAGGAGAGGAGGAAGTGTTGACCATCACTCTACCAGTTGGATTTGAAGGCTAAGGTGGATCACCATTACAAAGTGGAGGATCTCTGGCTGAATAGAGCGCTTTACCCAAGTGCTAAGGGTACGTGTGCACACTATAGGGGGGAGCACAGCGGTGTGGTGAAGGATCTTGGTGGCTGCTGTGGGATCAGCAGGGAAGATTCTGTGTTATACAGCACTGGTCCGTAAGGATCCACTTGCTAAATGTACATAGCTATATATCCGTTGCCCTTTGTCAGATAGGTTGTATTTAGCGCTGCTAGTGCTTATGTGGGCTATTGCTCTTGTACGCACCTTGTTTGGGATTTTGGTATGATATAGCAGCTGCTTGCCGCGGATATTGGCTTTTTGAGTTTTAACACCTTGTAGAGTTGTTAGACGGTCAGTGTCTATTCTATTGAGCATTGCATAACATTTAAGCGCTGAGTGGGTTGGTCGGTAACTTTCTTTCCTACTCCGTTTTGAATATTACAAACTTACATGGAGGTGAGGGGCTATCTTCATAGCTCGGCGTCCTTCCGGGTCCGCAGTGTTTCCGTCTCTGAGGCTGGCCAGCAACCGGGAGATGACACTAGGGGAGAACCAATCAGGGGACTCAGTCAGATCGAGGCAGCGGTGAAGCACATGCCTCACTGGAGGGCCGCATGAACGTGATGATGCATGGGGGGGGGGGGGGCGTTAAACGGCTTAGGCTGGCCATACATTTCCAACTTTTGTTGTGCAATTTTCTGTCAGATCTACCACAAACTACATAATGTGAGGTCAAAGCTAAACAACACATTCACTTGTATCCAATTAGGCAGGCCTTCGTACTACATACTTGAAGGTAAAGGCCTGTACACACGTAAAGATTGTCGGCCGTAAATATTCGGCCAACGTCCGATCGGCCGATTGTCGGCTTGTTAGTATGATGCTTCCGACAACCGACTCCGACTTTTCGGCCGAACAGAATCTGGTGTGCAGGCTTTAAATTTTTTGTTGGTCAACACCAGAACGGCCGATTGTTCCTCAGTCAGTACAGAATTCGGCCGACAAACAGCAGATTAGCAAGACTGGGCATGCTCAGAGAAGAAAAAACACAAGGAAAGTTAACCATCACATGACCTCACTTCTGCAGTCGGCTGTTGTTGGCCGACAAAATTCGCGTGCAGTCTTTTGCAGTTTTCAACCAACAGGAGAGCACCGGACAAAAGATGGCCGATCTTTTGGCCTACAATCGCTACGTGTGTACGGGGCTTAAATTTCAAGAAAGTCTGACAGAAAACTGAAAGAAAATTGTATCGGTATGCGTGAACTCCTTGGAGTGCTTCACGCATGCTCCGAAACCGGTTACCGCCCCCCCCCCCCCCACCCGCGTCATCACGTTCGTGCGGCCCTCTAGTGAGGTATGCACTTCACTGCTGCCTCGATCTGACTGAGTCCCCTGATTGGTTCTCCCCTGGTGTCATCTCCCGGCTGCTGGCCAGCCTCAGGGACAGAAACACTGCGGACCCAGAAGGACGCGGAGCTATAAAGATAGACGCTTACCTCCATGTAAGTTTTTAATGTGTGTCAATAAAATGATTTATATCTGCTACACTGAGTGGCGCCTTTCTCTCTTTTCTGCCTGTTCATTAGACTGTTGCTTCGGCCTAACAAAGAGCTGCCCTCGATGTAAGTGCCGCATCTGTGCCATCCATACCAGTCCGGCTGCACCTTATCCATCATGACTACCTGAACTGAAGCTTTATCCCCAAGCAGGAGTGCCCAGCAAATCCTTTACTTTCTCCAGTATATTCGAATATAGTTTATAAAAATATTGGTTAAATTACAATAGTTATTTAGACATTTCATGAAACATTAGGTCATGAATATTTACTTGAAGTTATGGAATTTTATTGGTAAAAATGTGAACAAACCCTGCTGTGTGCATGCGCTGCTGTCAGGCCACATGGGCCGTGGAGGGGGAGCCCACAACTGCAGGAATGCCTGTCCACCTCCACAGGAACAGGCACACACAGGACATTCGAGTCTGACTCCCATCCGTGTGTGTGTTCACCGGACCCAGCCGCCGAACTTGGAAGCTGTCATTAGCCTGGCACTGCTGTACCAATAAATATTGCCTTATCGATAGTTTGTATTTTTATTCTTATGGGTGATTGTGTAGGCGGGGCCCCAGTGCACTGCATTGTCCGGGGCCCTTTAATGCTCTTAAGATGGCACTGAGCTGGGTCCCCCCCTGCGTTCAGGAAAGTGCCAGAAATTTTACACTGTATATAAAACACCTGCATTCCTGTATGAGGCCAGATTGTCAAAATGATGTGCCATTGCAACAGCCCAGACACAGAGAGTAGAGGAAGTTATCAGCTCACATGATTGCTGGCTGGATGAACAGATATTTTCCTTTGCACGTGTTGAACTGATTTAATAACGTGATTGCAAGGGGATATTTCAGACCAAGGAGAAATGTGTTGTTAGAGTTTACATGCATTTAAAAAGCAGTATTGAACCCAAATATTTATTATGTGCAGCTTACCAATTCTTACATGTGGTGGCTGCATTTGTTTTCTTTTTTAGGCTTGCTTTCTTCTATTTTTAATTTAGTGATCCAGCCAGGAGATGCCTGTAGTGCCTCATGAACACTTGCTGTCCTGCCGCCCTCTTTAAAGTGACCCACTACCGATCGCTTTTTAGAGGTTTGTAAGCATGTGTGAAAGAGCCCTTACTCAACTGCACACCTTTTGTGGTCCCCTTCATACACTCTCTGCCAGATGGAATTATTTTCTATGACGTGATTGTCACATTCACAGCGCTGCACAATTTGTATCTGCTCCACAGATCACTGCTAGGGTCCTTTCACACGGGCTTTCTGCCCTGCGGACTCCATGTTGCTCAGTGGGGGATCAATCCGCTGATCTCTGCTGAGCAGGCGCTTACTTTGCAGAGACGGAGCTGTCAGATCCCCACTCTCCTCTATGGGAGATCAGATGAAAGCGGACCGCCTGTCCATTTTCATCTGATCCGATCCTCCAGAATGATGGAAAATAGGGTTTCCATCCCTCTGGATTTCAAGGACCGGATCAGATAGCAGCGGGTGTCAGCGGACATGTCACTGCTGACATCCGCTGCTCCATAGGGGTGCATGGAGCATCCAATCATCTGAAAAACTGACAGGTGGACCTGATCAGAAAGCCTGTGTGAAAGGGGCCTAACGATGTATTTCTGTTCTGTCTTAGGCTCCGTTCACATATTGGCGTCCTGATCGTGGGCAGATTCTGCCTGCAATCCTGAATCGCGGTACACCCATGCGATTCCCGTCACTTCCAATGGCACCCCAAACGTGGCCTGATTTTCCTGCGATTGTCGCCTGACAAATCGCTGTAAAATCACGCAAACGGAATCGTGGGGTGCCTGTCGCCCAAAAGAAGTACAAGCCCTTCCAGTTGTATATGGTCCCCCATATCAACGTTTTTGAGCCATAAGCTTTTGTGGGAGTACAGTTTTTTTGTTAAAAAAAAAAAGAAAAAAACAGCTGAAAAACGCTACTGCAGAAACGCTGCTAAACTCGTTCTACAGCTAATGTGACTGGTATTTTTAGAACGTTCAGTATGCATGAGTCCCTAAAGCAGAGCTCATCCCAAAAGGGGAAGCTCCGCTTGTCTGCCACCCCCTCCAGTTGAACATTAGGCATCTTTGCAGGGAGCGGGTACCTGGTTTTCACAGGTACCCGCTTTCTCTTCCAACTGAGTTGGCCACGGCAAACTCAGCCGGAAGTTTGAGAAAGCGCAATGCGATTCACACATGTACAATAGGAAACTGGCTGTGAAGCTGCAAGGCTTCACTGCAGTTTCCTTTAACGAAGATGGTGGCGACAGCACCCAAGAGCTGATTCAAGAATCGGCTTGGGTGAGGACACCGCAGGATCGCTGGACAGGTAAGTGCCCTAATAGTCAAAGTCAGCAGCTGCAGTATTTGTAGCTGCTGACTTTGAATTTTTCTTTGGTTGGGGGCTGGAGCTCCGCTTTAGGCCTGGTACAACCCAGCAGGCTGAAAGAAAAGAAACTGAAGAGCTTGGGAGGAGATCCTGTAATAACAATCGGATGCTAGTGCACCAATCTCCTCCGCTGACCTATTGTTTTCTGACAGGGGGATGCCCCTCCGCCAGAAAACACCGGTCTGCACCCACAGCCATTGGCTGAGAGAGACCTTTTTTGGCCATTTTCCTTCCACAGAAGCCGAACCAGCTGCGTACACGGGCTGAATGTTGATTGGTTTCTATTTAATCCGGGTGTACTGCCCTGCTCTGCACCATGCAGCTGTCCCTTATATTTACATATTACTGTGGTACAATTTCTTAATGGTGCACTGCCCTGTGCTACCTTGTCTCTCCTCCGTCTTGCTTTGTGCAGTCACTGCATCCTTCTCAGGTTTGCACATGGCCGTATATTAGGCTAGGTTCACACTTGTGCAGGTTGGGAACATTCACAAAATCGTGTGCATTCCTGACCTGCAAACATTCATTCTTAAAATGATTGTAAACGATTACCTTGTAAAACAAACCATTCCGTTTAAAATAGAAATGAAAGGCAAAACATTTTTGTATAGATATAAAAATTCCATTTAAATACCTTTTTTGTTCCCTTTTTTTATAAAAGATCACATTTCCTCTGTTCTCAGCTGCAAAGCCGATATATCGAGGGCCAATATGCACTTTCCCCGATATATTGGAATCGGCCTTTTGATTTACCGATATTTCAGGAAAGTGGTTGCACCGGGGTGATGCCTGCAGCTAGAGACATCACCCCGGTACCGGTGTCCATAGCCGACGGTCGGCTGTCTTGTAATGACAACCGATGCAGCCGAGAAGCCGCTCGGATGTCATTCCAAGGAGCGGGAGGGGGCGTCCCCAACCCCCCCCTCCCGCGGCTCGCCCAGGTCTCCTGTCCCACCAGGGCATCCTACCTTCACCGCCACCGTCTGACCGAGTCTCCATTTCTTTGAATTCGGCGCCGCCGAGTACTCGGAAGTGATGTCATGACATGACACTTTGCGGCTGGGGGGAGAAGAAGCAGCAGCACACTGAGCTTGCTAGTGAATGGCTGTGTGGCGGGGGTATGTCAGGACAAGTCTGATCATTGGAGGAGAGCACACTGAGTTCCCAGCATAGCTGAAGAACTGACCACACTGTGCTCTCCTTAGTGTGGTCAGTTTTTAATAGGAAAGCAAGGGGACTAGCAGGAAGGCCAGGGATTTCACATAAAAGAAGCAATGTAAAGAGGACAGGATACTTTCTACAAATACATGGTACAGCAGGCACATAACAGGAATATGAAATGGGGTAACAAACGCTTAACTGTCATACACACAGGACATTTTGCAAACTCTTCTAAAAGCCTTTCCTCCTGGCAGAAGCCTTTTGGCAGAAAAACTCCTGAAACTTGTAAAAGTGTAAAACTCATTTAGTCACATTTATAGGCGTAAAGCGCTTGGGCATTAATTCATTTTATTGGCTAGAATTAATGTCTGTAATTCAAATACTAGAGGAACCAAAGGCTTTTCAGGAAGGAAGTAACTAGCTCTCATCATAAATCAGCACTTCCATTTGTATATGGTCCCCCCCATATACAGCGGGTAGAATAAGTATTGAACTAGTCACAATTTTTCTAGGTAAATATGTTTCCAACAGTGCTATTGACATGAAATTTTCACCACTATGAAACCAAAACAAACAGGTTCAGAAATTAAGTTATGTGTAATAAAATGGAATGACACAGGGAAAAAGTATTGAACACATGAAGAAAGGGAGGTGTGAAAAGGCATGGAAAGCCAAGACACCAGCTCACATATATCAGTAATTAGAAAGCAATCCTGCCCCTTGTCAGTGAAAATTAATATCAGCTGATTCAGTTTCAACTGATGGCCTATAAAAAGGTGTCTCATTACCAAGAAATATCCCATGATGGGAGAAAGCAAAGAGCTCTCTCAAGGACTTCACAATTTTATTGTTTCAAAACATACAGATGGCATTGGTTACAGAAGGATTTCTAAACTTCTGAATGTTCCAGTGAGCACTGTTGGGACCATAATTCGGAAGTGGAAAGAACATCATTTCACCATCAACTGGCCACGACCAGATGCTCCTCACAAGATTTCTAACAGGAGTGAAAATAATTATTAGAAGAGTTGTCAAAGAGCCAAGGACCACATGTATAGAGCTTCAGAAAAACCTGGAATTAGCAGGTACAGTTGTTTCAAAGAAAACAATAAGTAATACACCCACCACCCAAGACTCCATTGCTGAAGAAAAAGTGTGTTGAAGCTTGTTTAAAGTTTGCTGCACAACATTTAGACAAGCCTGTGAAATACTGGGAGAATATAGTCTGGTCAAATGAGACCAAAATTGCCCTCTTTGGATATTCTAGATCAGTGTTTCCCAATTCGTAGGGTTCCGCGAGCACAAAATTGGGTTCTGCGGCATTTGTCCACATCCAAGTTGGCCGCCACTACCTGCTGTTTCCGGAAGGTCTGAAACGGCAGAGATTGTGCAACCGCGATCTCGTAATACGGGCGGGACAATTCTGGACTGGGGATGGAACCAGCACTGAGGCAGCTGCCTGAATGAACTTTTCACCTTAACCAGTTGGTGATTGGCTGCTAGGAGGTGGTCCTAGCAACCAATCACCAGCTTGCTAATATGAAAGGTTAAGCCGGCAGCTCCCGCCTGCTGGGGGATGTGAAGGGAAACAGTGCTGTGGCGGGGATGTGAAGGGGAAACAGTGCTGTGGCGGGGATGTGAAAGGAGACAGTGCTGTGGCGGGGATGTGAAAGGAGACAGTGCTGTGGGGGGGGATGTGAAGGGAGACAGTGCTGTGGGGGGGATGTGAAGGGAGACAGTGCTGTGGGGGGGATGTGAAGGGAGACAGTGCTGTGGGGGGGATGTGAAGGGAGACAGTGCTGTGGGGGGGATGTGAAGGGAGACAGTGCTGTGGGGGGGATGTGAAGGCAGACAGTGCCTTGGAGGGGATGTGAAGGGAGACAGTGCCGTGGGGGGAATGTGAAGGGAGACAGTGCCGTGGGGGGAATGTGAAGGGAGACAGTGCCGTGGCGGGGATGTGAAAGGAGACAGTGCTGTGGGGGGGATGTGAAGGGAAACAGTGCTGTGGCGGGGATGTGAAAGGAGACAGTGCTGTGGGGGGGATGTGAAGGGAGACAGTGCTGTGGGGGGGATGTGAAGGGAGACAGTGCTGTGGGGGGGATGTGAAGGGAGACAGTGCTGTGGGGGGGATGTGAAGGGAGACAGTGCCTTGGGGGGGATGTGAAGGGAGACAGTGCCGTGGGGGGGATGTGAAGGGAGACAGTGCCGTGGGGGGAATGTGAAGGGAGACAGTGCCGTGGGGGGGATGTAAGGGGGGCAGTGCAGTGGGGGGGATGTAAGGGGGGCAGTGCAGTGGGGGGGATGTAAGGGGGACAGTGCCGTGGGGGGGAATGTGAAGGGAGACAGTGCCGTGGGGGGGGAATGTGAAGGGAGACAGTGCCGTGGGGGGGAATGTGAAGGGAGACAGTGCCGTGGGGGGAATGTGAAGGGAGACAGTGCCGTGGGGGGAATGTGAAGGGAGACAGTGCCGTGGGGGGAATGTGAAGGGAGACAGTGCCGAGGGGCGATGTGAAGGGAGACAGTGCCGTGGGGGGATGTAAGGGGGGCAGTGCCGTGGGGGGGGATGTGAAGGGAGACAGTGCCGTGGGGGGGGGGATGTGAAGGGAGACAGTGCCGTGGGGGGGGGGGGGTGTGAAGGGAGACAATGCCGTGGGGGGATGTGAAGGGAGACAGTGCTATGGCGGGGATGTGAAGGGGCAGTGCTGGGAGGGGAATATGAAAGGGACAGTGCTTTGGAGGGATGTGAAGGGGGTAGTGCTGGGAGGGGGATGTGAAGGGGGCAGTGCTGTGGGGGGGACGGGACGTGAAGGAGGCAGTGTTGAGGGGGGATGTGAAGGGGGCAGTGTTGTGGGGGAGATGTGAAGGGGGCAGTGCTAGGAGGGGGATGTGAAGGGGACAGTGCTGTGGAGGGATGTGAAGAGGGAAGTGCTGTGGGGGGGGGGGTGTGAGGGGGGGGCAGTGCTTACCAGATATAAAAAGAATTTGCCAGCAAAGGAGAACATTGCACTCTGCTCATTGAAAGGTTTTCACTGCGCCACGCTACTCTACGGCACAGATTTTTTTTTTTGTCGGGGTTCCAAATTTTTGCTATACCATGTTCAATGGGAAAAAATAATTGGCAAACCCTGTTCTAGATTGTAAACTCTATTGAGCAGGGCCCTTAATTCCTCCTGTATTGAATTGTATTGTAGCTGTATTGTCTTTCTTCATATTGTAAAGTGCTTCGCAAACTATTGGCGTTATATAAATCCTGTATAATAATAATACCAGAATACACACCATGTTATGAGGTCAAATGGCACTGCACATTACCCCAAAAATACCATACCAACCGTGAAGTTTGGGGTTGGAAATATCATGGTGTGGGGCTGTTTTTCAGCATTCGGTACTGGCAAACTTCATATCATTGGAGGAAGGATTAATGGAAAAATGTATCAAGATGTTCTTGATAAAAATATGCTGCCATCTACCAGGATGCTGAAGATGAAATGAGGATGCACATTTCAGCAAGGCAATGATCCCCGGAAACTCTCAGTTTCAAAGTAAAAAAAATAAAGCTGCTAGAATGGCCCATCCAATCACGTGACTTGAATTCGATAGAAAATCTATCGAAAGAACTAAACATCAGAGTTCATAGAAGAAGCCCATGGAACCTTCAAGATTTAAAGACTTTGGAAGAAAAGGCCAAAATTGTACCTGCACTGTCATGTGACTAGTTTCTCATACAGGAGGCGTCTTGAAGCTGTGATTTTGTACTAAGTATTAATTACATTTCAGTTAGTGTGTTCAATACTTTTTCCCTGTGTCATTTCATTTTATTACACATTTCTGAACCTTTTTGTTTTGTTTCTTTGTATGTATGGATTGCATGGGTTATTAATTACATGGTGAACATTTCATGTCAGTAGCACCTGTAGAAATATATATATACCTAGAAAAATGGTGACGAGTTCAATACTTATTTCACCCGCTTTATGTATACCAGGTAATCCTTAGACCGTAGTGTCTGAGGGAAAAAAAGTGATCAATATCTTCAAGCATCAGTTCCTCACTTAAAGCGGAGTTCTGCCTCCGTGCTAAAAAAGTAAAAGTCAACAGGTAAAAACACCCGTAGCTGCTGACTTTTAATATTAGGACACTCACCTGTCCAGGGATCCTGCGATGTTGGCACCCCAGCCGATTTTTGCATCAGCTCTCGAAGGCTGCAGCCGCCATTTTTGGTAAGGGAAACAAGGCAGTGAAGCTTTTCGGCTTCATAGCAATTTGCCCACTGCGCATTTGCAAAGTGCACTGCGCTTTCTAACTTGCCCAGCAGCAGAGGAAGGTGGAGGGGGACCGAACTTCCAAGGGATGTCGATGCAACGGAGTCTCAACGTAGTGGGGATGTGGTGTTCTGCCGAAAACTCCAACTTGCCCAGGTCTCCAAGCACATTATTTCCAGTGAGTGTACACAAGGAATAATTGGAGATTTCGACCACTTAGGGTTTTCACACAACTTCCGGCAGCCTATAAACTCCAGTAGATGCTATGATTAGTGCAGATTGTTAGTCTGCCCGCTAGTAACCAGAAACCTGGCCGTCTCCAAGGTGGGGACAACTAGCGGGCAGACTAACAATCTGCACTAATTATAGCATCTACTAGAGCTGCACGATTCTGGCCAAAATGAGAATCACAATTTTTTAGCTTGGAATAAAGATCACGATTCTCTCACGATTCTCTGTGTAACAAAAAAAAATTGGGATAATTTTACTGTTACGTTTTTTTTTTTATTCATTAAAGTCTATTAATTGCGTTTGAAAGACTGCTGCGCAAATACAGTGTGACATAAAATATTACAACAATCGCCATTTTATTCTGTAGGGTCGCTGCTAAAAAAAATATATAAAATGTACATTTCTAGCAAAAAAAAACTAATTTTAACTTGCAAGCAACAAGTGTCAGAAAAAGGTCCAGTCTTTAAGAGGTTAAACTTCCTTTCTCCCTGGCAGAGGGAAGGAAAAGATACAATGTAATCATTTTTGTTTATAGTTACTGGGAGACTTAATGCTGATAGGCATTTGCAGGAGGCTTTTTTTTTTTCCACAGCTGTTCTTTCTCTCTGCTTCCTCACAGCAATGCAGCTATGCAAAGAATCGAGCATATGTCAGGTTTAGATCGTCAGGGGGGGTGAATCGAGATCGTGATTTTCATACGATTAATCGTGCAGCTCTAGCATCTACCGGAGTGTATAGGCTGCCGATGCTGTGTTTAAACACCAAGTGGTCGAAATCTCCCAATTATTCCTGGTGTACACTCACCGGAAGTAACGTGGTTGGAGATCTCGGCAAATTGGAGTTTTCGGCAGAACAGTGGCACCTGAGGGGGGGGGGAAGCAGATAAGCAGAGCTTCCACTTTTGGGTATGATATGAATGATCCCCCTGACAAACAGACCGGGTCCAGTACAGAAGGGCTGGTGCTACCCCCTTGTCAGTAGCCCTGGTCTCAGCTCCACAGGCTTTTATAATCTGACCGATACTCTGGGTTCTCTCTCTTAGGCTCCATTCACACCTGGGCGTTTTCAGCTCCAAAAACGCTCAAAAGAAACGTTTCCAAAACGCCCAACAAGTAAAATCCCATTCATTTAAATGGCCCCTGTTCACATCTGAGAGTTTAAACGCCTGAAGCAAAACGCCCAACGCTCAAAAAAGTACATGAGCTTCTTTTTGAGCAGATTACAGGCGTTTTCCATAGGTCTCTAGTCAATCTAAAAACGCCTGCACAAAAAACGCCTGTAAAACGCCTGCAAAAACGCCCATAAAAACGCCTGAAAAAAACGCCTGAAAAAACGCCTGAAACAAAAACGCCCAGGTGTGAATGGAGCCTTACTGTCTCTGCTGTGGGAGCCGGCTGCTATGTGAAAGGGTTGAGTGCTGTTTGTTTTCGGGGCACCTTGCTAGTCATGAACTGAGTGGAGTTTAGTTAGTGGCTTTGATGAGCAGATTGTGTTTGTTTTAGACCCGGTTCACACTGATGCGAGTGCCGGGTTCGCATGTAATGTCGGAGCGCACTGCTCCGACATTACATGCGATCAGCTGTGCGGTGCGAGTTTAGCCATACAGTTTGTATGGCTAAATTCGCATCGCACCCGGTGCAAACACGCACAGGAGGCATTTTTGCAGCCGCATCAGGATCGGATCGCACAGCGGTTCACACTTGTGCGATCCCATCCTGTGCGAACTGCACGATCGCACTGCGATATGCGATCAAACTGGGGGTGTCGTTAAGATTACATTGACACCCCCAGCGGATCGCATATGGCAGTGTGAACTGCCGGGGGTGCGTGTGCGATGCGGGAAAAGGCTGCGAATTTGCAGCCTACCCGCATCGCAATAGTGTGACCCGGCTCTTATGCTGTACAAAGCCCTGCTGCATTGAAAACTGTTTTTTTTTTAATTTTTTGCCTTGCTGAATAAAAGTGCTGGGAAAACCTGCTCGGACCATTTTTGGGTGTCCTGTCTCATTCTGGTTTACCAATGTTTAATGCCAGACTTTTTCAGCATATTTGAATAGGCAAAAGTTAGATCTTGATTCAAATAGTGCCTGCAGATAAAGGTGATATTTTTGAAGAAGTGAAAATTGACATGGTGTATTTCATGATCTAAATGAACAAAAATGCAGATTAGTCATATGTACAAAAGTAAGTACACCACTTCTAATAACACATTTAAATCCATGTAATTAGAATCTGTTGTTCTATATTGGATGCTAATAATTAGAACCTCCTTGGGGAGTAAGCATGTGGAACTTGTCTTATTTACTGTAAACCTCAGACATCTAGGGTCTGGTGTTCTCTTTGCTATTGACATGTGTTTTCATCATGCCAAGATCAATAGAGCTCCCTCAGAAAGAAGGTCGTGGATCCCTTTTAGTCTGGCAGGGGATTTCAAGAAATCAATCATTCCACAGTAAGGAAAATAATCTACAAATGGCTTAGATGTGAAGCAACTGTTAATTTGTCCAGGACTAGCTAGCCCAGCAAATTCAATCCTTGAGCTGATTGTTCGATGCTAAAAGAAGTGTCCAAGAGCCCCATGGTGTTCGTGTAATTCTTGCAACATTTGGGGTCAAAGTGCATGCATCTACAATCAGAAAGAGATTGCAGCAGATCAACCTGCATGAGAGGTGTGCCAAGAAAAAGTCTTTGCTGTCCAAAAGCTCTTTAGGGTTGGAGATCGCGCTAGACTGACTCAATCAGTCGTAGGCCAATGGGTAGGTGATGATGGGGGCAGGTTGGAAGATTTCCCTTCCAATAATTTCTGCTCAGCGCAAAAAAGGGGGAGGGGGGAGCTTGGGCTGCTACCTCTGGGTAGTGCCTTAAGGTCAGCTCCACGTGTACTTGTAAAGGTAAGTAAAAAAGAGCGCTCGATATCCAGCGAATGGAAGGTGAATTTGTAATCGTTTATTGACAGTAGCAACAAGTGATCAAGCCAGCGTGTTTCGGGGAACAAGGACTCCCCCCTTTCCTCGCGGCTGTTGCTCTATGCTAATAATCAATGGGGAAGGATCCCAAACAGGTCTTTCTGTAACTCCAGGATCGGAAAGATGTCGGCTGTGTTTACAGACCAGTAAACGTAAATGCAAACAGAAAACAGAGGTCGTGGCACTTTAAGTGCCGGTTCACACTACCGCGGCATGACTTCGGGGGCGACCTGTGAAGTCGCGTGCACCACAACTTCGGCGCGACTTGCACGGACTTCATATAATGAATGTCAATGCAAGTCGCTCCGATGACGCCCCGAAGTAGTACAGGAACTATTTTCTAAGTCGGAGCGACTTGAGTCGCTCCTATTAGAATGGTTCCCGTAGCACTGCATGGACCGCGACTTGTCAGGCTGACCAGTCGCCTGACAAGTCGCGGTAGTGTGAATGGGCACTAAATGAGGCAGGCCACGAACTAAGATATACAAAATTAGTCTATAAACATAATAATTTATTATACATACAGTAGTTGATACAAATGTTGACATCAGTTACAAATCTGATGCAGACATGTATACAAAAGAATGCTGACACAAAAAAATGCATATAACAATGTTTTTACTATAATACTAAGATATACCATATTCAGTAAAAAAAATACATGGTCGTCGCTAGACATCTATTAGGCTGCATTCACATGTCAGCGTATGATCGCGGGCAGAACCGCCGCGGTTCCGCCCGCGATCCGGAGATTTATTGCAAATCGCGGGACGCCTAGCGTTGCCCGTTGATTTGCAATAGCCCCCCAAACGCCGAGCGATGTTGCCGCGATTTACGCCCGCCGAATCGCGGCAACATCGCGCAAACAAAATCGCGGGACGCAATACGCTCCAAAGAAGCTCTTGTACTTTTTTGGAGCGTATTGCGTCCCGCGATTTTGTTTGCGCGATGTTGCCGCGATTTGGCGGGCGTAAATCACGGCAACATCGCTCGGCGTTTGGGGGGCTATTGCAAATCAACGGGCAACGCTAGGCGTCCCGCGATTTGCAATAAATCTCCGGATCGC
Source organism: Pelophylax lessonae (assembly GCF_965119305.1). Taxonomy (NCBI): domain Eukaryota; kingdom Metazoa; phylum Chordata; class Amphibia; order Anura; family Ranidae; genus Pelophylax; species Pelophylax lessonae. The sequence continues at coordinate 58,373,346 of NC_138778.1, read as the reverse complement.
GGGCAGAACCGCGGCGGTTCTGCCCGCGATCATACGCTGACATGTGAATGCAGCCTTACTGAATATATCTTACTATTATAACAATGTTGCTGCAGCAATTTTTGCCACAATTTTACCACGCTTATGGTTTGTTTTTAATAGGTCATGGGACTCAAAAACATAAAACGAGTGCATTATTGATGCGTTCTTGGTGCGTTTTTTCAATGCCTTTCAGCAGGGAGGTACGTTTTTTGGGCATTATTTAACTGACCAAAAATGCAGCAAGCAGGACTTTAACACCACAACAGAAGCACAACGGACCAGTGTGAAGAACATAGAATTAAAGGGATACATTTTTCTTGAGCTTGGCGAAAGGTTCCAATAATGGCCGACAATAAATTCATATTCATTTAAATTCATGATATGAAGTTGAATATAATACAATTGTCTATAAAATATAAATTATTTTTTAAAAACTCTAATTTTCGGTTTTCGGCCAGGTGCATTCTGCATTTTTAGTTTCGGCACCTCTATCATAAACCTATTCAAGATGGAATGCTTTTCATAGGACATCATGCCACCTCCTCAGGTTGAAGCCACCTAGGCGAATGATGTATTGATGATATCCTGAAGATTCCTGAGATATCAGGACCATCAATCCCAGTAGTCTTTGGGCATCCTAAGCTTCTATTATATCATTATTTCTATACCAGAAATGACGTGTCCAGAAGGAGTTAGCGCTATTTTTGAAGAAGAGGTACATTGCCGGGAGTACTCGCTTGCTTTCGAGTTGTCTGTTAACAGACTGCTATACCAACGGAATGGAAACTTCCGCAGATGTTGCCATTGCTATTGCATCTGTTACTGCACAGGCGCGAGACTGGGAAATGCATGCTGGGTAGCCAGCTGCACAAAATTCGACAGTGAGTGAGTACCGGCTTCAGATGCCCCCAGATGCGATGGCCGCCATCAGAATTTCAGGAGGAGATAATAATTTACAGGCATAGGTGTGCACAGCCTATTGCATTAGGGTGTGCACCCCAAAGCTCAAACATACATGCATGCATGTGTGTGTATGTATGTGCACTGACTACTTTCCGCTCAACCCAGCTTACCTTCCCCTGGTAGGTTGAAATCCGTCCTTCACTGGAGGCTTTGTTTACTCCTCCCTCTCATGCCCGCTCCAGCTGCTGGCACCTCCTGTTGTAAAGTCAAATGAGGCACGCTGGGGAAGGGGGCGGGTACAGTGTCAATCCCATTGGTCAAGGAAGCAGCAGAGATGCAGAGCAACTGTGGCCTCATGCTTTTTATAGACACTGCATGGTTGGCAGCCCTGGTGATTAGGGTGTGCCCAGGCACACCTGTCACACCCCCTGCGCACACCTATGTTTACAGGTTTGGCAAGCAATAATTACATAGACGTGCATGAGGATCCAAATTAGATGCAGCATTTTACAAGAATTTTACATTTTGGGTAGAAGAATGTATCAGCTCTTTAACCACTTAAGCCCCGGAAGATTTTACCCCCTTCCTGACCAGGGGGTTTTTTGCTGTTTTTTTTTTTTTTTTACTGCGTGACTTTAACGGACAATTGCGCGGTCGTGCGATGCTGTACCTAAACGAATTTCACGTCCTTTTTTTTCCACAAACAGAGCTTTCTTTTGGTGGTATTTGATCACCTGTGCGATTTTTTGATCATGCGCTATAAACAAAAAAAAGAGCGTAATTTTTGCAAAAATAACAATATTTTTTACTTTTTTCTTTTATATGAAATTCCCCCCCCCCAAAAAAATTTAAAAAATCAAAATTTTTTAACATTTTCGGCCAAATTGTTTTATGCTACATATGTTTGGTAAAAAAAAAATTGCAAAAAGCGTATTTTGATTGGTTTGCGCAAAAGTTATCGCGTTTACTAACAAAGGGAAAGATTTTTGTCATTTTTGGTGTTTTTCTTTTTTAACGAGTAATGGCAGCGATCATCGTTTTTTTTTATTTTTATTTTGGGGTACTGCGACATTGCGGCGGACAGATCGGACCCTTGACTGACATTTTTGACACTTTTGGGGGTACCAGTGACATTACTGCAGTAATCAGTGCTATACATATGCACTGTTACTGTAAAAATGACACTGGCATGGAAGGGGTTAACTGTATTGGACAGGGAGGGGTTAAGTGTGTCCTAGGGGCGTGATTCTAACTGTAGTGGGACATGTCTCCTATTGTAAAAACAGAGATCAACGGTTCTACATAGTAGAACCGTCTGATCTCCATTTTTACACAGGGGAGAATGACAGGCGGCTTGTTTACATAAGCCGCTCTGCCTTTCTCCTGCTGTACCGGCGATCGTAGTGTGACACGCCCGCACTCCTCCCTGAACGAGCCGAGGCGGGCGCGCGCTCGCCCGCTATTGGCTCAAATCCCAGTGACAGGCAAGTGACGTAGATCTACGTCACTCTGCCTGGCCGGGGCTGACTGCCGCAGTAAATATACTGTGCGCAGTCGGCAACCGGTTAAGAAGGAGCGGTTGGGGGCAGCAAAAGCAAGGTCCAACCATGTGTTTTTACTTCCCTCCAAAAACAAGTAATAAAACCTCTAAAGCAACTTTTTATTGAGCCATTCTTCGTATCCTTGGAATGAATGTTCAGAGTTCAAATGGGAATTGTTTTCAGATGGGTTCATAAAGTCTTGCGATTTGTCTTCTGACAAATTAAAGATTCCCCCTTCAAAGGGATGTTTTGTTACTTCCTGGTAAACTAAACAAGACATTTCTGTTTCCACAGCAATATTGTTCAGTAAGCAAATTTAATTTCCAGAGAAGTGATACAGCTATTACATAGCACAGAGTGACATGAAGTTAATCTGGGAAGAATAGATTGCAAAGAAAACATGTTTTGCAAATAAAACCTTTGATAAGCTTTCTGTGAATTTTCAGTATCATCTTTGCTTTGTTAGATTTGTAATTAGTAGCGTCTGTTAATAAGATATGTTCCCAGCCAAGTTGTCTCTTAAAATAGAAGTAAGCCCTCCTTTGATAATCATTTTCAATACGCAGTTGAAAAATGCAACTGTTTCCTTTTTTTGGCTTGGCTGCTGTGCTGTCGGAGGCATTTAAAATTTTAAATGACTAAACTCAAGAATAAAAATGTGATATATTGTAGTTTACCAGTCCTTGTAAGTGGGGGCTGCATTCGTTTTCATTTTTCAGACTGAGAGCATTTTCAGTAATTGAAAAAATTATCAGTTGATCTCGCCAAGAATGTCTAGACTGTGTGACAACCATGGCTCCCTTGGTAGATACAGTGGAGGAGTGAAGGTAGCCACCCATGGATAACATCATACGCTGGATTACCAGGTGCAAATAAATCTGAAAAAAATCACATTGGGCTGCTAGATATAAAGACTGGTAAGCTGCAATATATCTAATTTTTGTTTTTGGGTTTAGACCTATTTTAAAGCCAAAAATATTTTGGCATGTGCACCACTTGAACATTGGTCAAGAAATAACTTGCTTATATTTTAACCACTTGAGCTGGGGAAGGTTTTACTCTCTTCATGACCAGGGCATTTTTTGCTTTTCAGCACTGTACTACTTTAACTGTAAATCGGACGGTCGTGCAACGCTGTACGCAAATTAAATTATAAAATTTAGGCCAAAATGTATTCTGCTTCATGTCTTTGGTAAAAAAAAATCCCAATAAGTGTATAATAATTGGTTTGTGCGAAAGCTAGAGCATCTACAAACTATGAGATATATATATTGGCATTTATACAGCTATGACACTATACTAGTAATGGCGGTGATCAGCGACTTATGGCGGGACTGTGATGGTGTGGCGGGAAATCTGGCGCTAGCTGACGCTGGCTGGGAGGTGCACTAACTGACACTGACATCAGTAGTGACACTAATACAGTGATCAGTGCTAGAACTGTACACTGTCACTATACTAATGAAACTAGCTGGGAAGGGGAATAACATCCAGGGGCATTCAAAGGGTGAATTGTGTACCTAGCAATATGTAATGTGGATAATGTGTGCTGCTTTTACTTAGCTTTCTGGATATCAGATCGCTGTTCACACTAAACCGAGTTCTGTGTTTTTGTAAACGCATAACTCTGCGTGTGTGATTGGGCACAGCCGATCAGCAGACTTCAGCCAAAATCATTGGCTGAAATTGTCTGGCAAACTCGTGCTGTGTCCAGTCAAACCCAGAAGAAAGGCCATGAGGTACCATTACATTTCCCGGCCTGAAGCTGCCACCCGCTGTCGGGGTGCCAGGAAACCAGACCACATGGGATGCAGGTAAAATAAAGCAGTTTATTGGAGCAAACAACAATAAACACACAGCAAGAGTGAGGAATTTAGAGCAGGAACAAGCCTGGGTTAAGTCCAAAAGCGGGTAGTCACCCAAGCCAGGGTCAGGTCCAGAAGTGAGTAGACATCCAAGCTAGGGTCAAGTCCAGAAGCTGGTAGTCTACCGATGCGGGGTCGTCTGCTGATGCGGGGTTGAGGGCCAGGAGAGTCGTCAGCCAAGCCAGGTCTTACACAGAGGAACATGGTGAACAGTAGACTGCTAGCATAGATGTACCTTGGAGCACAAACACAAGGGCAAGGACTGCAACCCGTCAGGTGTGCAGCATCATCACTGAGACCCAGGCAGCAGGCAAGTGATGATGCAATCAGAGTTTATAAGAGGCAGCAGTCTGCACATGTCCAAGATGGCTGCCAACAGGAGGGAAAGCGGAGACCTTGACACCCGCTCGCAGTACAACCACTGTAGACTGGCTGCAAGCAGTTAAAAAAATATAAAATTGTATGTAAACTGTAAGGCCTCGTTCAAATGGGCATACTTAAGCATACACTCGCGCAAGAACCGCCTTTGCGGTTTGACCGTGTGCAGGCAGACCTATTTATGTCAAATGGGACTCAGCAACTGCATGGACACAGCCACTGCTCCCATTCTGACATCCATGTAGGTGTAGGTCCATGTACTCAAACGCAGATAATGTGAATTCAAAGACATGCACCCACACCCAAATGGATATCAAGTTGGGAGCAGCAGCCATGTCCGTGCAGCTGCTGCATCCCAATTGACCTGAATGGCATCTTGTGTGGACAAAGGTGGCCCTCACATGGGTTAACTTCTCTTATTTGCTTTTATTTGAACTTTGGAAGCATTTTCTCACTGTGACCCGTAGAAAATTTCACAGAGTGCCACTAAGTGCCAAGAAGAGTTGCTCAGGCAATCCAACGAAAGGGGTGCTGGACCCTTATGATTTAGCCCTGGGGTCGGGGGAAATAATGCATCAGAGACATGGTCTTGAGATGATGAAAATGAAGCCACTCTTCACTATTTGTTATACATTGAGTTGTCGGTTTGTGGCACCTCTACATGGGATTGGAAGCATTTTGTTATATCTGTATGTCCTGTGTTATCTCAAAAAGGTCCTGTATAAGGACCCATGCACACGGGGCGTTTTTAACGCCGCTGTAAGTAGCGTCAGGCGTTTTCTTTTTGCAGCCTAAAAACGCACTTCCATGTTATTCTATGGCCTCATGCACACACAGACGTTTTTGAGCTGTAAGTGGCCTAGGCGTTTTTAAGCTGCAACAAGAACCCACGGCCTGCGCGTTCTGAGGACCAGCGTTACAGCTGTAAAAATGTCTGATGGGATGAATGGTTAAACTTTAAGGGCTCAAAGGAATATAAAGATTTAATAGGAGTCGGATCGACAGAAGAGACAGGGGGCGGGGAGGGATAAGGGAGGGAGGGAGGAGGAATAAAGGGTTGTATGTTCATAAAGTGTATGGAAAATTTCTCCAGTGATTGGAGTGTTGTAATATTTTTTTTTACCTGAAAAAATTAATAAAGAAATATAAAAAAAAAAAAAAAAAATGTCTGACGCTGCTAAAGGCTGAATAACGTTGCTTAACTTGCGTTAAGCCACGTTATACATTTTTTTTTTCTTTTATTCAAAATCAATGGTTCCCTATGGGAGTCTATTGATTTGAATGGAAGTCGCACCGCAAGTCGGATCAGGACGATCCGACTTGCGGGCCGACTTGCGCTGTGAGAATCTTGAGGGGGAACTCCATGCCAAAATGGGAAAAAACGGCGTGGGGGTCCCCCCTAGGTTCCAAACCAGGCCCTTCGGGTCTGGTATGGAATTTGAGGGTAGCCCCACGCCGAAAAAACGGCGTGGGGTCCCCCCTAAAATCCATACAAGACCCTTATCTGAGCATGCAGCCCGGCAGGCCAGGAAAGGGGAGTGGACGAGCGAGCGGCCCCACCCCCCTTGGACCACACCAGGCCACATGCCCTCAACATGGGGGGGTGTTGGTGCTTTGGGGCAGGGGGGCTCTGCACCCCCCACCTCAAAGCAACTTGCCCCCATGTTGATGAGGCCAAGGGCCTCATCCCCACAACCCTGGCCGGTGGTTGTGGGGGTCTGCGGGCAGAGGGCTCATCGGAATCTGGAAGCCCCCTTTAACAAGGGGGGCCCCCCAGATCACGGACCCCCTCCCATCCCTACATTGTACCCCTACCCATTCACCCCATAAAAGGCAGTGTATGTGAATAACGACAGGAGACGTTTTGAAAAAGTTTATTAAAAATCTTCATCCGGTCTTCTCCACTCTGCTCTTCTGATCTTCTCCTCTCCGCTCTTCTGCTTGCCAATCTTCTGCTCTTTTGCTCTTGGCTCTACTTCTTCCTCCGGTTCTTCTCTGACGATGTCTCCGGTGATTATGCCGGTCTCCGGTCTCTGCAGCTTAATATATAGCCATAGACAATGTCATCTGTGACATAATGGGGCGGGGTCTCCCGATGACGTCATTGGGCGGCCACGCCCCTAATGGCTATATATTAAGCTGCAGAGACCGGTGTAACGTTAAAAAACCATACCCCGTGGAGAAACCATACCCTCGTCACTTCCGGGCTGAAACAGCTGAGCAGCGCAGCAGTGCGCATGCTCAGAGCCCCGGATACGTGATTGAACATTAAAGAATTAGACAAGTGCGCATGCTCGGTGGGCATGAAATTCTCACGGCACTGTGTCTAATGTAAAACTTGCGGCGCTTACATTAAAACACTGTCCTCATCTGTCACCTGTCACTGCCCTCATCTCCGGTAATAAATATAAAAGCGGTGACGGGTGTATGTGATGTAAATGTGACGGCGATCGCGGCTCCGTGATCCGCTTTTATATTTATTACCGGAGATGAGGGCAGTGACAGGGCGAAGAGCGGAGATGATTTACGTTTCAGATGAGCTGTTTTAATGTAAGCGCCGCAAGTTTAACTACCGTGAGAAATCCATACCCTCCGTAGCGGAACCGGAAGTGACGAGGGTATGGTTTTCTCACGGGTATGGATTTTTCACGGAACACCGGCATAATCACCGGGGACATCGTCGGAGGAGGACTGGAGGAAGAAGAAGAGCCAAGAGCAAAAGATCAGAAGATTGGACAGCAGAAGAGCGGAGAGGAGAAGATCAGAAGAGCAGAGTGGAGAAGACCGGATGAAGATTTTAAATAAACTTTCCAAAACGTCTCCTGTCGTTATTCACATACACTTCCTTTTATGAGGTGAATGGGTAGGGGTACAATGTACCCCATACCCATTCACATAGGGAGGGGGTCCGGGATCTGGGGGGCCCCCTGGTTCAAGGGGGCTTCCAGATTCTGATGAGCCCCCTGCCCGCAGACCCCCACAACCACCGGCCACGGTTGTGGGGATGAGGCCCTTGTCCTCATCAACATGGGGGCAAGGTGCTTTGAGGTGGGGAGTGCAGAGCCCCCCTGCCCCAAAGCACCAACACCCCCCCATGTTGAGGGCACGTGGCCTGGTGTGGTCCAGGGGGGGGGTGGGGCCGCTCGCTCGTCCCCTCCCCTTTCCTGGCCTGCCGGGCTGCATGCTCGGATAAGGGTCTGGTATGGATTTTGGGGGGACCCCACATCGTTTTTTCGGCATGGGGCTACCCTCAAATTCCATACCAGACCCGAAGGGCCTGGTTTGGAACCTGGGGGGGGACCCCCCACACCGTTTTTCCCATTTTGGCGTGGAGTTCCCCCTCAAGATTCTCACAGCACAAGTCGGATCATCCTGATCCGACTTGCGGTGCGACTTCCATTCAAATCAATAGGCTCCCATAGGGAACCATTGATTTTGAATGGAGGCAGATAAAAACGCTGCTAAAAGCGACGTGGCAAAACGTGCAATAACGCTACTGAAAGCATGTTTTTACAGCTGCTTTTTCCGGCGTCAGAACTAGCTTTGACGCACGTTTTTTTTTAACGCCCCGAGTGCATGGGGCCTAAAAAGGAAATTGCAGCAATATAAACAAAGACTAATAAGCCCCCGTTCACACTAAGGCGACCTGTGAGGCGACCTGGTCGCCTCACAGGTCGCCTTCCATAGGGAAGCTGCGGACCCGTTCTAATAGGAGCGACACAAGTCGCTCCGACTTAGAAAAAGGGTTCGGAGCTTCTTTGGGGCGACCCGGAGGTGACCGCCATAGACTTCAATGTTATGAAGTCCGTGGCGGTCGCTCCAAGGTCGCGGCGCGCTGCTCGCACCGCGACCTCGGAGGTCGTCCCCCGAAGTCGGATCGCCCCTATGTGAACGGGGCCTGAATCTCAAATTATGTGTCCATCATCCAAAACAAATAAACAAACAAAATTACAGATACAAATAAAGATAAATCTCATAACGTGTCCTTGGTCAAAACGAAAATGTCCATATCAATAAATTATGTGAATAAAAAGTGCTTGATTACTCCATATACATGTGACTGTCAAAATAAACAGAATAATAATAATAAAAAACTCTTTCCATCTTTGTGAGGTTGTAAATGGAACTGAGGCCGTTCCAACCAGCTGTCCCACACTCCCTGTCCACTCACTGGTAAGGACAGGGTGCCAGATCAAGCCTGCAACACCTTCAGCCTCTTCTTTTTGGAAAGAGATGGGCAGGCAGTGAAAGCAGGCAGGGGAAACCTTCAGCGCCGCCAGTGACTATTTGTAGCATCCCCAGCCACCACAAGAGGGTGCCAGATCCCCAATGTAAGCGCCTCACTCCAGGAGGCCGCAAAGCCGTGACCTCAATAACCGGCTGGCACGTCATCTCAGTCCGTACACCCGCAGGCGGGGGCCGCATGGCAGACATCCTAACCTGCAAAAATGTATTCATTTTCGGGGGGTCGCAAACTCATTTCAAGGAGGTGGCACTCCCCCCTCCCCCCACCAATTTAACACAACTAGAGGATGATCAAATGAAATGCAATCAGTATACAGAGATTTACTTCTGAGAGATATTAATGGAACACTCTAACCCCCATGACCAATTCAGTGATTTGAAGTGGTGATGGTAAGAGGAGTCAGAAACAGTGCACATACTGCGATATTTACAGTTATGTGCTGGGGGCTAGTTGTACCCCTAGCACATGTGACTTGCTGCTGGTGGTTACTGCTGGCTGTTACTGCTGGCGGGAAATGCTGGCTCCTCTGAGAGACATGAACGAAGTGTGAGGAGAAGTGCTGGAGGAAGCATGAAGAGCCGATGCATTTGATATCACTGTGACAGAACGGAGTCGGAACTATACAGGAAGCATCGGCTCCGTTCTGACAGCAGAGCCAGGATATCGCACGGCACGTGCGGGTGTCAGGGAGCTGCAGTCTGCATGCAGAAGACTCCCGAACCTTGCGGGAGACTTGGGATGTCTGGCATGGGGAGAAGACACCTGCCGCAGTGTAGCCCAGGTGCCAGGCTGCCAATGTGACCTGGCGCCTGGGGTTTGTCCAGCCCTATACTATGGTAACATTATATTGCTCTGATCACAGTGTGTTAAAAAAAATAGTAAAACATTTTTTTAAATAATAATTAAAAAAAATATATTTATTATTTTCCTACTGTCACCAGTCAGTGTGTCCCTTATCACTGCCACACCTGTTTTATAATGACGCTGTACTGCACTGGTGACAGTATGTAAAAAAGAAAATGTAATTTTCCAAAAAGTTATGACAAAAAATTACCACTTCAAAAAACTCACCATGCCTCTTACTAATGACCTTGAACTGTCTACTTTCAAAAGGGGGTCATGTAGGGGATATCTGTACTAGCCTGACATTTTCGGGCCTCAAGAAATGAAATGGGCCGTAAGTACGCGAGGATTGATCCATTTTCAGATCTATACCACTTACAAAGAAAGGAAGGGTCTATAATTTTTAGCAAAGGTGTATTTTAAATGATTGAGGGAGAATATCAATCAAAAATCCAGAAAAAACACATGATACAAATGTTATAAATTTAGTTGCAGTTCAGTGAGTAAAATGAATATTTGATCCCCCTGGCAATACATGACTTAGTACTTGGTGTAGAAACCCTTCTTGGCAAGTACAGAGGTGAGACATTTCTTGTTACCAGATTTGCACACATCTCAGGAGGGATTTTGGTCCACTCTTCTTTACAGATCTTCTCTAAATCCTTAAGGTTTCTTGGCTGCCGCTTGGCAACTCTAAGTTTCAGCTCCCTCCATAAATCTTTTATAGGATTAAAGTCTGGTGACAACCCCAAAGCATAATGTTTCTGCCTCCGTGCTTGACTGTAGGGATGGTGTCTTAGGGTCCTAGTCATAATTTTTCTTCCTCCAAACACGGCGAGTCCAGTTAATGCCAAAGAGCTTAATTTTGGTCTCATCTGACCACAGCACTTTCTCCCAATCCCTCTCTGAATCATTAAGATGTTCATTGGCAAGCTTGAGACGGGTCTGTACATGTGCTTTCTTGAGAAGGGGGACCTTACGGGACCTGCAGGATTTCAATCCATGGTGGTGTATTGTGTTACCAATGTGAATTCTGGGGGTTGTTTGATCATTATCCACCTATAAAATAGTGTATGGTTTGCCACTGTCCCTGTCGTAATGTTTTTGGGGTTAGGTACCTCCGGCCTAAGGATTGGTGGGACTTTATGGGCAAGGTATAAATAGTGACGATGAATACAATAGTAGTAAAATAAGTTTTGTTTACTGTATGGTAAACCTTATATATACAGTGTACAATGGTAATGGTGAGGGGTTGTAGGCCCCTGAGTGAGAAGGGTGAGAAAGATAATGAAATGGTGACAGTGTGTAAATAGTGACTTGGTAAAATAGGAAGCTTCTCTATTTCGTTTAAGAGAGTTTTCCTCTTTTTGCGTTCCAACGCGTTTCGGCTCGATCCTGGAGCCTTTTTCAAGGGTGTAAGTCACATTATATTCCTGAAATGATCATATAGATAATCTAAGTTACATATTGGTGATACCTATTGATTGGTATATCAAACAGTGGTATCTCCAAACAATATATTGGTACATACATTTGTTTTGCCGCAAGTGGAGATGATGTTCCCTCCAGAAACAGCGAGAGCGTGAGCCTTGTGAGCCTGCAAGGTATTAAGTGGGTTTAGGAGAATCGTATTTATCTCAAAGGTACTGAGTGTTGTTTGGGGTGTATAACTTACTGGCTGTGTAGTAGGTCTTTAAGGCCCCTGGATTGCCAAATGGAACATACAGGAAGGTCCCATTCGGGTGATGCTTGAGTGTCTTGCTGGGTTATGCTCCAGATTGGAGTAATATATCCAGTCAGAGAGGATCTCTGTATGAATTAAAATGATTTAAGTAGGTAGGTTAAGTGTGTGGAAATTTTGAATGGAGTACAACCGGCATGTATGACCCTTCAAAGGCTGGTACCTTGTGGGTTCCTTTCTTGCGTTGAGGTCGAACATCTGATTGAATGCCTGTTGGAGCCTGTTGGGTGATGTGCTCCGATCTGTATATGGTAGTAGAAATGCATGGGTATAATGTATTGTATATATATGGAGGTTGTATAGTATATAATATAATTGGACGGTAAAGCCGTATATCCACTTGTGCTTTTGCACTGTTGTGTTTTAGGATAATATATATGTGTGTGGCCCTGTATGGGCCCTAAACTCTGGCTATGTATTCGCCACTTCTTGAATTAGTATATATTGTGCATATACCCGTGCGTCCTTCAGGTGATGCATCCCTCAATCCAAGCGACTGTAAGTCGCTGAATATACTACAATTCCTGGTAAGAGGTCAACAGGGTTGTATGAGAGTTTGCTTCATTTGAAACCAATTATATTTGAGGTAAGGTGCCGTCATATACTCGGGAATATATGTGTTGGTGGCTATCAGATGTACATGTTGCAGAACCAAAAGGCAAGGTAAACATCACAGTGGGGGTAGAGAAACCAGTGTAAAAAATTGTAGCTCCTTTAATGGTGTTGAGTGGTTTGGAATGCTGGCCTGTTCAGGCCAGTGACTCACATTTGAAATAGCGGGGATGCCTCTCCGGTGTGCGGGTCTGCAGCGGCTCTGTGAGGTACCTCTCTCCTCTCTGGCTGTGTGAGAGTGAGAGGACCCGATGCTCCCCGGCCTTTTAAAGAGGCTCGCGCATGCGCAGATCGCACCGCACGTTCCTCTCGCTGATTCCCTTCAGCTGACGCTAGGCTGTGGGGCGCGTGCGCGAGTTGCCGCCGACAAGGTAGGGCGTGCTTCCACAGATGTGGGAGGGGGCGTGATGACGATAGCCTCATTGCTTCTATGTGCCCCGGCCGGCCTGGTGGGCAGCGACAGGGGCTTACCTTGCCGGTTGTTTGTTGGGGGTAAACCATGTCCTAGCTGTGCGGCTCACATAGAGAAATGGACAATACAAAACTGACATATAAAGAAGTAAATACTAAAGTGAACTCATATAATCTCTCTAATAGTCTCATACAAACAAGTATTAACAGCAGTGTACAATTTAAACCTGGATATCAATGGGGGGGGAAAGGGAATGGGAGAGAGGGAACCAAAAGAAAAGGGGGCGGTTATGTTGATAAACCACCTATATGTATGGGGCTGGAGTTTGGGCTGTGGGGAGGTAAGGGGTCAGAGCATCGATCGGAAAATCAACGATCGTGAAGTTCAAAGGTAGAAATGTAAAATCATGTCAAAATGATTTAGAAGTTGATAGAAATGTGGCACAGGTTTCTAATGTATTTATAGTGCAGTTATCTCAGTTCGTTTTCCCAGAAGAAAAGCCTTCTAGGAACGGTCTGTAACTTTCTGATTCATTTAGTCCTGGTGGTGTGGTGGCCTTGAGGCGTTGAATCCACCTCATCTCAAGTTGTAGTAGGGTCTTGTTCCAGTCACCCCCCCTACTGGGGATGTGTACCCTTTCTAGGGCCATAAAAGTTACATTTGGCATTCTGTGGGCATGTTTGTGGGCCACATGACGTCCTAGAGGTAGATAGAAGTTACATAACTCCATGCTGTTCATGTGCTGGTTTACTCTTTTCCCAAATTCCTGCTTTGTTTTGCCCACGTAAAACGCATTGCAGTCGCATCTCATTAAGTAGACAATGCCCTTAGTATGACTACTAAGGGCATTGTCTACTTAATGAGATGCGACTGCAATGCGTTTTGACTACTAAGGGCATTGTCTACTTAATGAGATGCGACTGCAATGCGTTTTACGTGGGCAAAACAAAGCAGGAATTTGGGAAAAGAGTAAACCAGCACATGAACAGCATGGAGTTATGTAACTTCTATCTACCTCTAGGACGTCATGTGGCCCACAAACATGGGCCACATGGGCTTCCCTAGAAGGCTTTTCTTCTGGGAAAACGGACTGAGATAACTGCACTATAAATACATTAGAAACCTGTGCCACATTTCTATCAACTTCTAAATCATTTTGACATGATTTTACATTTCTACCTTTGAACTTCACGATCGTTGATTTTCCGATCGATGCTCTGACCCCTTACCTCCCCACAGCCCAAACTCCAGCCCCATACATATAGGTGGTTTATCAACATAACCGCCCCCTTTTCTTTTGGTTCCCTCTCTCCCATTCCCTTTCCCCCCCCCCCTCCCTTCCAAAAAAACGTCAATAAATGAATCCCCCAGTGGTCCAAGTAAGCCAGGCACAGGCCTTCCCAACATCCAATCCGATTAGTATACGAGCAACCATCCCGGGGCTACATCCCTCTCCCAGAACATCTGTCATCCCATTGATATCCAGGTTTAAATTGTACACTGCTGTTAATACTTGTTTGTATGAGACTATTAGAGAGATTATATGAGTTCACTTTAGTATTTACTTATTTATATGTCAGTTTTGTATTGTCCATTTCTCTATGTGAGCCGCACAGCTAGGACATGGTTTACCCCCAACAAACACCCGGCAAGGTAAGCCCCTGTCGCTGCCCACCAGGCCGGCCGGGGAACATAGAAGCAATGAGGCTATCGTCATCACGCCCCCTCCCACATCTGTGGTAGCACGCCCTACCTTGTCGGCGGCCGCCAGCTGATATCCCGGATGACGTAGGTGAGGATGCGCGCGCAACTCGCGCACGCGCCCCACAGCCTAGCGTCAGCTGAAGGGAATCAGCGAGAGGAACGTGCGGCGCGATCTGCGCATGCGCGAGCCTCTTTAAAAGGCCGGGGAGCATCGGGTCCTCTCACTCTCACACAGCCAGAGAGGAGAGAGGTACCTTACAGAGCCGCTGCAGACCCGCACACCGGAGAGGCATCCCCGCTATTTCAAATGTGAGTCACTGGCCTGAACAGGCCAGCATTCCAAACCACTCAACACCATTAAAGGAGCTACAATTTTTTACACTGGTTTCTCTACCCCCACTGTGATGTTTACCTTGCCTTTTGGTTCTGCAACATGTACATCTGATAGCCACCAACACATATATTCCCGAGTATATGACGGCACCTTACCTCAAATATAATTGGTTTCAAATGAAGCAAACTCTCATACAACCCTGTTGACCTCTTACCAGGAATTGTAGTATATTCAGCGACTTACAGTCGCTTGGATTGAGGGATGCATCACCTGAAGGACGCACGGGTATATGCACAATATATACTAATTCAAGAAGTGGCGAATACATAGCCAGAGTTTAGGGCCCATACAGGGCCAAACACATATATATTATCCTAAAACACAACAGTGCAAAAGCACAAGTGGATATACGGCTTTACCGTCCAATTATATTATATACTATACAACCTCCATATATATACAATACATTATACCCATGCATTTCTACTACCATATACAGATCGGAGCACATCACCCAACAGGCTCCAACAGGCATTCAATCAGATGCTCGACCTCAACGCAAGAAAGGAACCCACAAGGTACCAGCCTTTGAAGGGTCATACATGCCGGTTGTACTCCATTCAAAATTTCCACACACTTAACCTAACTACTTAAATCATTTTAATTCATACAGAGATCCTCTCTGACTGGATATATTACTCCAATCTGGAGCATAACCCAGCAAGTCACTCAAGCATCACCCGAATGGGACCTTCCTGTATGTTCCATTTGGCAATCCAGGGGCCTTAAAGACCTACTACACAGCCAGTAAGTTATACACCCCAAACAACACTCAGTACCTTTGAGATAAATACGATTCTCCTAAACCCACTTAATACCTTGCAGGCTCACAAGGCTCACGCTCTCGCTGTTTCTGGAGGGAACATCATCTCCACTTGCGGCAAAACAAATGTATGTACCAATATATTGTTTGGAGATACCACTGTTTGATATACCAATCAATAGGTATCACCAATATGTAACTTAGATTATCTATATGATCATTTCAGGAATATAATGTGACTTACACCCTTGAAAAAGGCTCCAGGATCGAGCCGAAACGCGTTGGAACGCAAAAAGAGGAAAACTCTCTTAAACGAAATAGAGAAGCTTCCTATTTTACCAAGTCACTATTTACACACTGTCGCCATTTCATTATCTTTCTCACCCTTCTCACTCAGGGGCCTACAACCCCTCACCATTACCATTGTACACTGTATATATAAGGTTTTCCATACAGTAAACAAAACTTATTTTACTACTATTGTATTCATCGTCACTATTTATACCTTGCCCATAAAGTCCCACCAATCCTTAGGCCGGAGGTACCTAACCCCAAAAACATTGTGTTACCAATGTTTTGTTTGGTGACTGGTCCCAACTGCCTTGAGATCATTCACAAGCTCCTCTTGTGTAGTTCTGGACTGATTCCTCAATTTTCTCATGATCATCCTTACCCTATGAGGCAAAATCTTGCATGGAGCCCCAGACCAAGGGCGAATAATGGTTATTTTGTATTTCTTCCATTTGCAAATTGCTTCAACAGTTGTCTTCTTCTCACCAAGCTTCTTGCTGATGGACTTGTAGCCCATTCCAGCTTAGTACAGGTCTACAATATTGTCTCTGATGTCCTTTGACAGCTCTTTTGGTTTTTCCCATGATAGTGAGGTGAGAGAGATTGTGTGGACAGGTATCTTTTATACACATAACGAGTCGTTAGGAGCACCTTTTTAAATTGACAGGACTAATCTGTGTACCACATGAGCACATACTGTAGTCTGTCTGTGTGAGCCAGAATTATTGTTGGCTGGTAGGGGACCAAATACTTATTTTACTCACTGAACTGCAACTCAATATATAACATTTGTATCATGTGTTTTTTCTGGATTTTTGGTTGATATTCTTTTTCTATTTAAAATACACTTATGATAAGAATTATAGACCCTAATGGCACTTTTCCACTGCAAGTACCGGCTCGGCTCTACTCGGCCCTGCTTGGCCCTGTTTGCTTTTCCACTGCTGGTACCGCATGGTACGGTGTTGGAACGGTTCGGTACGGTACGGTATGGTTTGCTTTTCCACTAAAGTAGTACTAAAGTTAAGTGGGTGGGATAAAAACGGGGTGGGTGGGATTCTCTGACCAATCAGTGGCTAGTAGTGACTGCATGCAAAGGATTGTGGGATATGGTACCAGGTATGGTACCTGTTGGAACCACAATCGAGTAGGTACTGTTTTTGAGAGCCATACCGTTGGGTTCCATGCAGTGGAAAAGCGCCACCATACCGTACCGAACCGTTCCTACACCATACCATGTGGTACCAACAGTGGAAAAGCACAAAAGCGAGCCGAACCGTTCGGTTCCATGCAGTGGAAAAGCGCCACCATACCGTACCGAACCGTTCCTACACTATACCATGCGGTACCAAAAGTGGAGAAGCACAAAAGCGAGCCGAACCGTTCGGTTCCATGCAGTGGAAAAGCGCCATTAATTTCTTTGCAAGTGGTCAAACTTACAAAATCTGCAGGGGGTCAAATGATTATTTCCCCACTGTATAAAAAGGGATGATAGCGTGGTGGTACTACATGCAGTGGCATGCTGTCCTAGGATGGTTCAGGCGTACTGACAAATCTTTCTATGCCAAAACTTTCCAGCTTTCCAGGCATTAGGTAAACCCTGGGATAAGTGTATAAATGTAGCCCGGAGAGTATGTTGAAAAATAAATGCAATTTCCACTCTATGAAATTTTGTCCTTTTTATATATATATTCAAAAGTCCCGGTTTGACTTGAAGGCCCCTCGTATATTGTTATAGTTTTATATTAACAGTGTGACTTGGTGGGACTGACTGATGTGTACAGCAATCTTTAGGTTTGTAGTAGGGATTCTATGCATTTGTAGTACATTGAATTGACCTTTAATGTCTACAAGTCATTTCATTTTTTTTCTTTTTTTTTTTTTATAGCAGTAGTTTGTAACACTGTGGTTTGCCTCAAAAACCCTGTGCTATGTGCAGATAATATAATTACTGTTATGTGTGATATTCCAGGTACACGGGAACACCAAAACCTTAGTCAATAAATCATTTGGTCAGTGAAACAGATGGTGGTAGTTTTAATAGCAAGGACTTGTATTAACATTGTTTTAACTCTGCAAAAATATCGTTTTTCAAATGCTCCTATTTGGATACAGTAGAGCTATTCTCGTTTACAATTGTCTTAGCTATGCAAGTGAGGGAGACGCTTAACCTTTTCTGCCCTGTAAAGTTTACCCTCCTTCATGACCAGGCCATTTTTTGCAATATGGCACTGCGTTACATTAACTGACAATTGCGCAGTCATGCAACGCTTTACCCCCCCAAAAAAAAGAGGTCCTTTTTTCTCTCTGGTTTATTGATGGACACAGGTCCTGATTCTTCTTAACCATTGGGTTATACTGGCCCCTACAGGAGTAGGACACTAGGCAGGAAAAAGCTTGACTATGCATATGGGCAGTCCCAGGGGTTATACACCCACTCTCAGCTATAGGCACTTTTTTTTCTGCCTAGTCAGGAGTAAGGACCTAGTTCCTTGCTGGGATCTCTGGTCCTGGCGATTGTTTTATTTTTTTTTCTATTTAAATAAAACATTTTCCGTCATCAAGCGTCAGTGACGCAAGTTTGCAAGGCGGCTATCTGGTCATCGGTGCATACTTTTACACCATTCTTATAAAGTGGATGTTTTGGCATCTGCAGATGCTTCTTTTGGCCGCAAGGTTTTGCAGGCTGCTGTTTAGAGGACCTGGTCCTCTTTGAGGGTGTATTGTTTTTTTCAGGTGAGCTCCAACTGTTTGAGTGAGCTCCATATTACCTGTTTGGCTATGGTAAGCCTTGGGAATTTTTTTCTGCTTTTTTTCCCCACCCCTCATGTTTCATACTGTTTTGGGACGTCCCAATGGTTAAGAAGAATCAGAAGCTGTGTTCGCCAATGAACGAATGGATAAAATGGGATTTTTGACTTACCGCAAAATCCATTTCTCTGATGTTCATTAACAGACACAGCACCCACCCCTCAGTGGAGTTCGCTTTCTTCTGACACCGCTTGTAACAAAACGGAGTCCCTGTTGCTGAGTGTGGGAGTGTACCCCCTGGGACTGCCCATAGGCGTAGTCAAGATTTTTCCTGCCTAGTGTCCTACTTCTATAGGGGGCAGTATAACCCAATGGTTAAGAAGAATCCGTCCATCAATGAACATCAGAGAAATGGATTTTACGGGATGTCAAAAACCGAATTTTTCCAACAAATGTGGTTTTAATTTTTTGCGTTAGAAACAAAAAAAAGACTGACAATTAAAAAATAAATATATATATATATATTTTATGCTATAAAACATACCCAATAAAAAATGTAAAAAATAAAATATCTTCATCAATTCAGGCCAATGTGTATTCTGCTACATGTTTTTGGTAAAAAAAAAAAAAAAAAAATCCCAATAAGCGTATATTGTTTGGTTTGTGCAAAAGTTCCAGCATCTACAAACTATGGAATATATTTTCGGAATTTTTTTTTCTTATTATTTTAACTAGTAATGGAGGCAATCAGCTATTTGTAGCAGGACTGTAACATTGCAGCGGACAAGTCTGATACTACTGTCACTGTACTAATGACACTGGCAGGGAAGGGGTTAACATCAGGGGTGATCAAAGGGTTAAATACAGTGGCGTTGCTTTGCGGCAAAAAACGTGGCAAAAAATTGCATGACTTTGAGGTCACAAAAGTGTGAAAGGGGCCTTCAGTAATCAAAGTATAGTGTGACCACAGCGTGCCCCCTTCAATGCAGAGTGACCACAGTGTGCCCCCCTTCAATGCAGAGTGACCACAGCGTGCCCCCCTTCAATGCAGAGTGACCACAGCGTGCCCCCCTTCAATGCAGAGTGACCACAGCGTGCCCCCCTTCAATGCACAGTGACCACAGCGTGCCCCCCTTCAATGCACAGTGACCACAGCGTGCCCCCCTTCAATGCACAGTGACCACAGCGTGCCCCCTTCAATGCACAGTGACCACAGCGTGCCCCCTTCAATGCACAGTGACCATAGCGTGCCCCCTTCATTGCAGAGTGACCAGCGTGCAGAGAGACCA
This sequence comes from Pelophylax lessonae, assembly GCF_965119305.1. Classification (NCBI taxonomy): domain Eukaryota; kingdom Metazoa; phylum Chordata; class Amphibia; order Anura; family Ranidae; genus Pelophylax; species Pelophylax lessonae. The sequence continues at coordinate 58,353,592 of NC_138778.1, read as the reverse complement.
GTGCACTTACCTGGTGCATCGGCGGCTTCTCCTCAGTCCTCCCCATCTCCCGAGTCGTTGTCCTCCTTCTTGCCCAATGGCAAAGGTTTGCCTTTCAGACAATCAGGAAACGGGTCTCGGACCCGCTTCCTGATTGGCCAGGAGGGGAGAAGGATCTGTGTGACAATAGAGAATAAACTGCTCTGCGCCCTGGGCCCACCCTTTTCTGAAGCCTATTAGAGCCTCTGGCTCTAATCACGTGCTTCAGAAGAAAAAAAAAACCCCGATTAAGGGGCCTGACGCATGAATACGCCCCCAACGCACTGGCCGCCACTGGTTAAATGTGCTCCTAGGGAGTGCTTTGACTGGGGGAAGACAGAGATCCGTGTTCTTGCTTAGCAGAAACACAAGATCTCCATCTTCCCTTCTCACAGAACGGCGGTCTGCCTTCCTTTAACTTCCCTGACTGAGCCAAATTCTTCTTCATTTGTATCTCACACCTTCCCCCTTCCAGACACTGCAGCTCACAGTGGGAGGGTTTCAATAACAAGGGCAGTACTGCAAATCTAGAAAACAGTGGGCAGGAGTAGTTGTTGTGGTCCAGTGCTGATTGACCGTCTACGGCTCCAGTGCTCAACCTGCAGCCCTTCAGTATATGATGTGCGGACCTTGGACCTCCACAGTCTGTAGTGGGAACATTGATCAGGGTTATAGCCTTGATCTCTACTACGGTGTCTTGAAAAAGTATTCATACTCCTTGAAATTCTCCACATTTTTTTCACCTTTACAACCAAGGCTTTTTGGGTATGTCTCTACAAGCTTTGCACATCTAGTTAGTGAAATTGTTGCCCATTCTTCTTTTCAAAGTAGCTCAAGCTCTGTCAGATTGGAACAGTAATTTTCAATCCACGGATTCTCAACTGGATTTAGGTCTGGACTTTGACTGGGCCATTCTAACAGATGAATATGCTTTGATCAAAGCCATTCCATTGTAGCTATGGCTGTATGTCTAGGGTCGTTGTCCTGCTGGAAGGGGAACCTCCACCCCAGTCTCAAGTCTTTTGCAGACTCTACTGGTTTTCTTTAAAGATTATCTTGTATTTGGCTCCATCCATCTTCCCATGAACTCTGACCAGCTTCCCTGTTCCTGCTGAAGAAAGCATTCCCACAACACGATGCTGCAACCAGAATGTTTCACGGTGGGGATGTTGTGTTTAGAGTGATGTGCAGTGTTAGTATTCAGCCACACATAGCATTTTGCTTTTAGGCCAAAAAGTTCAATTTTGGTCTCATTTGCCCGAGCACCTTCTTCCACATGTTTACTGTGTCCCCCACATGGCTTCTCACAAACTGCAAACGGGACTTCTTATGGATTTCTTCAACAATGGCTTTCTTCTTGCCACTCTTCTATAAAGGCCAGATTTGTGGAGTACACAACTAATAGTTGTCCTGTGGACAGATTCTCCCACCTGAGCTGTGTATCTCTGCAGCTCCTCCAGAGTTACCATGGTCCTCTTGGCTGCTTCTCTGATTAATGCTCTCCTTGCCCGGCCTGTCGATTTAGGTGGACAGCCATATCTAGGTAGGGTTGCAGTTGTGCCATACTCTTTCTATGTGAGATATTCAAAGCTTGGGATAATTTTTTTTATAACCGAAGCCTGCTTTAGGCTGGGTTCACACTTAGTCGGACGCGGCCCACAGCGGGGGGTCCAGTGCGTTCCCTGTTATCCATTTCAGAGACCAATCAGGCCCATATTTTTTGCCTGAAATTGGACCTGAAACCAAGCCTAGGACGCACAGAACCCCTGTGCAATCTGCTCCACAGCAGTCACAGAGATGAGCGAAGCAGCTCTATTGTAATCCAGGCACACTCTCTTGTCATGCAAATTGGATGCAGGGAAACCTACATCCAATTTGCACTAGTGTGAACCAACTGTTAACTTTATCCCTGACCTGTCCAGTATGTTCCTTGGCCTTCATGATGCTGTTTGTTCACTAAAATTCTCTAACAAACCTCTGAGGGCTTCACAGAACAGCTGTATTTATACTGAGATTAAATTACATACAGGTGGATTCTATTTACTAACTAGGTGACTTCTGAAGGCAATGATTGCACTAGATTTTAATTAGAGGTTAGAGTTAGAGAGTTAGAGGTATCCGAGTAAAGGGGGACTGAATACAAATGCACGCCACACTTTTCAGATATTTATTTGTAAAAAAATTTGAAAACCATTTATCATTTTCCTTCCACTTCACAATTATGTGCCACTTTGTGTGGGTCCATCACAAAAATCCCAATAAAATACATTTACGTTTTTGGTTGTAACATGACAAAATGTGGAAAATTTCAAGGGGAATGAATACATTTTCACGGCACTGTACCATATTCCCAGTTTCGTATTCTCTTCTACAGCATATCCCCAGCCACAAATGTAGCCTGTCCATACTCTCTAACCCTCATTTTCTGTATTAGGTCTGCAGTTTTTGACAGTCCTCTCAAGCATGACATATATTGAACGCTATGTGGTAATGCCAGGGGCCACATTTGAGGCCCCTTTAGCTCATATATTGACAACCACTGGTCTGCAGGCTTGTGAATCAGCAGTGACAATGCCAATAGCTACTCCCCCTACAATATCTCATCTCACTGTAGTGCAATAATGAGAGTGGTAGCTCTCAAGTTCAGGAGCAGTGAAGTATTGTTGCCACTGGCAGGATCAAAAAGTATTTGTGGGCCTTTAAAGGAACATCTGTTAGTTCAGATGCTTTTGTATTTGGTGCCACAGGGCATATATATATTTTTAATGGGAGGCCATAATCTGATTTTATTGTAAACAGCCTGATCTGAGAGTGTTAATATTCAAAGGGGATTAAAGCGGAGTTCCAGCCTAACACACTCACCTGTCCAACGGTCTAGCGATGCGGCCGCCCGAAGCCTCGCTCTTCTCCCTCTCTGCTCTCCGGCATCACTGGTGTGGGCACCCGGCTGTGACAGTTTGCGGCTCCACAGCCGGGTACGCACTGTGCATGCGCGAGTTGCGCTATGCGTCGTTATTGGCCGGCAATCTTCTGGGACCTCTGACATGTCCCAGAAGATTGCAGGGAGGGAGGGGGAGAGGAGAACTTCCGCTCAGGGCGCCGCGGCGCTCCGAGCGTAAGTGGGAGCGGGTACCTGTCAAAACTAGGTACCCGCCCCCCCCCCCCCCCCAAAAAAATGACATGCCAAATGTGGATTGTCAGGGGGTTAGCACTACCTAAAGCGGAAGTTCCACTTTTGGGTGGAACTCCGCTTTAATTTAGAGCCCTTTACCCAGGCAATCTGATCAAATCCGCATGTCAGTTTTTCAGCTGGACCTGATTGGATGGACCATGCATTCCTGTAGACTAGTAGGTGTAAACAGACTTGTGTCTGTTTATTCCTGTCCACCTCTGGGTCCGATCAGGCCCAGTAAAAAAAATGGAGGAGGACTGCATCCTGCTCGGTTTAGGTGGACCACATCGGAGGCAGCTGGGTGTAAACAGACCGTGGAGTCCATGTAATCTTTGATGCTCATAGAGAAGAGCGGGGTCTGTCCATGTCTGCTCTGCAGAAACTATATAGAGGGACTACCCCACTCGGCTCCGATCAGCAAGGGGTCTGTGAGAGCCCATTCACACAGGGGCGACACAACTTGCCGGGGCGACCTGTGAAGTCGCGGTGCACAGCGTGCAACGCGACCTCGGCGCGACATGCACGGACTTTATATCATTGAAGTCAATGCAAGTTGCCTCCAGGTCGCCCCAAAGTAGTACAGGACACTTTTTCTAAGTCGGAGCGACTTGTGTCGCTCCTATTAGAACGGGTCCTGTGCTAATCAATGGCAGGCGACCACCGCGACTTGTCAGGCGACCAAGTCGCCTGACAAGTCGCGCTAATGTGAATGGGGACTGAGCGGATCCCCTGCTGATTGCAATGCAAACCACTTATGTAAAAGGAACCTTAATGTAAACAGACTTATCAGTGTGTAATAATATGTTTTTCTATGTATAACTTTTTAGCATATCTGTATAGATTGTAATTATCTATGTACACAGGGGCAGCCTTGTTGAGCCTCTTACTCACTGCTGATTGGAAACCATAAAATCAGTGCGCTATTGATTGGTAGCCAGGTAACATGTCATCTAGGCTGAGAAAACTGTTTTTTTTTTTTCTCTCTATTCATTTGAAGAAAGATTTTTCTTTTTTTGCAAAAAACAAGATTTGATTACACTGATCTATGTGCTTGCTTGTGTGTGTTGTATGCATTTTAATGATAAGCCCATTTTCTGAAGATCACTTTTAAGAAACAAAAGTAAATGAAATGCTACGTCTACCCACCACTACTAATTTTAGGTTGCATGTTCAATGTCATACCGGCTTTTCAGAAAACCCAGAAACTGACAGTGATTTATGTAGCTCAACTTCGAAAGTAACAATGGAGAAAATTGCTCTGACTGGGTAAAGCTACGCCTTGGCAAGCATGCATTTTTATGGCAGGAGGGGGAACATGCCCAAGATCCTTTGATGCCAGATTAGCTTAATGAGGACAAAGGACAATAGGTAATGGCCAATTTAACCAACATGGCTGATCACTTGGTTGGGGAAGTTTGGGGTGAGTATATTGACCTAATCAACACATAATAATTTCATATCTTTGGTCACCTTTATGCTTTTAAGGCTACGTTTACATGTGGGCGCAGCGAATCACGGCGATCCGGAAATCATTGCAAATCGCGGGACGCCTGTGCAATGCCTGTGATTTGCAATGGCACCCCAAACGCTGTGCGATGTTGCCGCGATTTCCGCCTGCCGAATCGCTGTAACTTCGCGCAAACAGAATCGCGGGACGCATGACGCCCAAAAAAGGTACAAGAGCTTCTTTTGTGCGTCATGCGTCCCGCGATTCTGTTTGCGCGAAGTTACTGCGATTCGGCAGGCGGAAATCGCGGCAACATCACACAGCGTTTGGGGTGCCATTGCAAATCACAGGCATCGCACAGGCGTCCCGCAATTTGCAATGATTTCGGGATCCCGGGCAGAATTGCAGTGATTCTGCCCGTGATCCGCTGCGCCAACATGTGAACATAGCCTAAATTAAAAATATAGGGAATTTTGTCAGTTTTAATTGTTTTCAGTTTATTGAAACCATGTTTCATTTAAAGTAGAACTATAGACAAAATTATTTTTTTCATTATGGATAGAGCAAGGTAAGGTTATAACGCCTGTCAGATTGATTTACGCCATCTGTGTGCCATTTCTGAGATTTCCATTCACTTCCTGCACCATAGCTAAACAGGAAGTGAGAATGCATCCCAACAAGTTAAGGGAATTCCTTGGGGACCCCCAGCTCACCAGAACCAGTGTCCCATATTGAAAAATTTCTCCTCTTTTACTTTTCTGGGGACAACCCAAATTTAGGGATTTCCTTACTCTCAATGATAATGGCAAACAGGACAAATAGAGAGAGTGAATCTCCTTAACGGGGCACAGATAACAATAAAAACTGACAGGGGTTCTAATCCCTCTCCACTCTGTCCAAAACTAAATAAAAAAAAATGTTGCTTTTTAGTTATACTTTACCCGCTTAAGGACTGCCCCACGTAATATACTGCGGCAGGGCGGCCCTTAACGCAAAATCACGCACCTGTACGTGATTTTTTTTTCTTCCGGGTCTGGGGCGCACCCCCTTCAGCTGTGACTATACACAGCGGGAGCCAATCAGCGGGACTGGCAGACCCCATGTCCACCGGGACCCACCGATCATTCCCGAGGCAGCCAGAACAGCAGTCTGCTATGTAAACAAGACAGATCGCTCTTCTGTGACAGGAGAAGGCAGATATCTTGTGTTTGTGCTAAGCAGGAACACGGATCTCTGCCTTCCTACAGTACAAGCACCCCCACACAGCCTCCCTTAGGGACACATTTAACCCTTAGATTGCCCCCTGATGTTAACTCCTTCCCTGCAAGTTTCATTAGTACAATGACAGTGCATATTTTTAGCACTGATCACTGTATTAGTGTCACTGGTCCCCCAAAAAAAAGTGTCACTTAGTGTGCGATGTGTCCGCCACAATGCCGCAGTCCCACTATAAGTCACTGATCGCCGGCATTACTAATTAAAAAAAATAAAAATCCCATCATTTGTGGAGACGCTGTAACTTTTGTGCAAACCAATCAATATACCCTTATTAGGATTGTTTTTAACAAAAATATGTAGCAGAATACATATTGGCCTAAACTGATGAAGAAATTTTATTTTTTACATTGGATATGTTTTATAGCAGAAAGTAAAAAAAAAAAAAAAAAAAAAATATATATATATATATATATATATATATATATATATATATATATATATATATGTGTATATATATATATATATATATATGTGTATATATATATATATATATATATATATGTGTATGTGTGTGTATGTTTGTGCTTGGTTTTTAGGTCAATTAGCAGTACAGTTGTAAAAAAGATCCTTCAAGGGTAGTATAGAGTTTTTTTTTTTTTACCTAATAAAAAAAGGGAGAAAATTTTTACTAAGTGGAAACAAATAATAAACACATGTAAAAAAAATAAATAATAATATTTATTTGAAGCTGAACCCCAACCTTACCTAAAAACCTTGCACAGGATCACAACATTACTGTCTAGCCCTTACCTCCAGGGCTGGACAGTTCCAGGCCCTCCCATTTCATTCACTGTCTTTTAGTCATGGAGGCTCAGCATCACATGTGAGCATTACCTAAGGACATTTTGCATGCAAATGTAGCCTGCCTAGGGATGTTCACTCCTCCAGACTGACATCCAGTTATCAAAGCATATGGATATTTGCATAACTCCTCCCAAAAGCCAGCCCACTGCTTACATCAGAACAAAGGCAGGGAACTCGGCTCAGGTGCCCCCATAGCAAGCGGCTTGCTGTGGGGGCACTCAATAGGAGGGAGGGGCCAGGAGCAGGAATGGGGGACCCGAGAAGAGGAGGATCCCGGCTGCTCTGTGCAAAACCAACTGCAGGTAAGTATAACATATCTGTTTTTTTTTTTTTAAACTAGACTTTACAATCACCTTAAAGTGGTTGTAAATCATCACCTTGTTAAACAGCCCATTCCGTGTGAAATGAAAATGTAAGGCAAAACATTTGTGTTTAGATTAAAAAAACATTATAAATACCATTTTTTAAGTGATCTCATTCCCCTTTTCGCAGGTGCATAAAAGCTGGGGAAAGTAGAAGCAGAAGCACACTGATCTTCCCAGTTAATTGGTGCGTGGGTGGGGGGCGTGGCAGGGCAAGTCTGATTATTGGAGGAGAGCAGGCTGAGTTCCCAGAATAGCTAGATAACTGACTATGGTGTGCTCTCCTGCTATATGAATGTCAGACCATCCTGAAGTTTTTCTACAAAATTATTTCCACCCTTACAAATGTAGCATTTCAGATTTATCTGAATGAACTTTATTTGTGTTGTAGAAAAGCAAAAGAAACATACTATAAAATTTCGGCTGAAAGATTCCTTTTGTTCTTTTGCTCCAGAATTGTTCTAGATTTGCCTTATTGTCATGTTTTCTAAAAATAAAGATGATGAAGATGGTTTTGAAAGCATTATCTTTCATTTTTTATTTTATTTTATAGGATGCAGTTTCTGCAAATTGTATCCGTTATTAGACTGTTAATTTGCATCATTTGCCGTAGTTTACATATAATGGGAGAGATTTGTCAACTTTGCCGCACAGCGAGGCACTGAGTACTGCAGCACTGGTACATTTTATGAGACAGATTTGTTATAGGATCACAGCTTGATTAATAAATTCTTCCATCTGGTGCTCAAAAGTACCGCTGCACCAATATAGAACATGACCCTGACCACGTATTAGCAATGGGTGTGTGTTTTAAAGGATAAGTGCACTTATAATGCACTTTTGGGTGCATAATAAAATGAATTTGCTGTCAAAGTGAGAACATATTAAAATACTTCTCACACCATAAAATGGATTGGCTTTTATTTCCCTGCTACAGCTCTCTTCTCTTAATTCATGCCTTCCCATAACATTGAGTTGGAATATGGGGGAGATGGAGTTGGGATATAGGGAGAAGTCTCATGATGCCAAATGATGTGTCTGACACAGAGCCTACCTCCCAAGTACATGGTAGGTGTGGAAGAGAATTGAAGCCATATCATAGACTCCAAAATCCAGTGGTTCTACATACCGTATATACTCGAGTATAAGCCAACCTGAATATAAGCCGAGGCACCTAATTTTACCACAAAAAAACGGAGAAAACTTATTGACTCAAGTAAAAGCCTAGGGTGGGAAATTCACTAGCTACTTGACCCAACTGGACCACCACGAGCCCCAAAACAGGGGCTGCGGGCATGGTACAGGAGATGCACGGCTGTGGGCATGGTACAGGAGATGGTATAGGCATGGTACAGTAGATGGTATAGGCATGGCACAGGAGATGGTTCAAGCATGGCACAGGAGATGGTTCAGGCATGGCACAGGAGATGGTTCAGGCATGGTATAGGAGATGGTTCAGGCATGGTACAGGAGATGGTTCAGGCATGGTACAGGAGATGGTTCAGGCATGGTACAGGAGATGGTACAGGCATGGTACAGGAGATGGTACAGGCATGGCACACATATGGTACAGGTGATGCAGTGCTGCGGGAATGGTATAGGAGTCTCACTTACCTTTACCTGCAGTGCTGCGGAGGAGTCTCACTTACCTTTCCGCCTTACATTTAAAAATGGCGCCAACGCATCACTGCGCCCGGGAATAGCTGAACATGTACGGCTTTCTCGAGTGGCGGCGGCGCATGCGCACTGACAGGGAAAAGGTAAGTGAGACCGTGACTCGAGTATATGCCGAGGGGGGCTTTTTCAGCATGAAAAAACATGCTGACAAAATCAGCTTATACTCGAGTATATACGGTATTATTTTTCAGGAGCTGTAGTGATAGGTCTATACTCAGGCTGTAAATAATACATTATTACATAATAATACAATAGTTATGGTAGAAGAAATTGAAAATTTGTGGTTGAGCCACATTTCTAGAACCCCTCTTCCCCAACTGCCCCCTCCCCTTAACCTGCAAAGGCAGCAGGCAGGGTGCTCACATGCCGCAATGCTTTGCGGTGCACTGATGAGGCATATATGGGTTTAAAACAGGCAGTCAGGAGGCATTATATCAGTCCACAATGACAGGCAGTGGCTTGTCAAATGCCTCTCAAAAGCATTTTGGGGCATAGCAATTTAGCCGCATGCCTAAACCTAGACTTGTTTTCACATATGCCTCGTTTCCACTGAGCGGAACGGTTCGGGTCGGTACAGTTTGGGAGGGCTAGAATGGTCCGGTCTATTCAGGTGAGCGTTTCCACTGCAAGTCGGGCCACCAGGGACCATTCGGGGTTTACACCAAATGAGGTGTTTGTTTTGCTCTTTCATTTGACGTGAGCATTTGAAGTTTTCCTGTCCGCCAATCAGTGGAATCTATTGTGTGACGCCAGTAGCTCCGCCCTAACCGTACCGTACCATTTCCTATGGCCCTACATCTGAAGCAGGACCAGGAATGGTGCGGTTTGGTTCGGTTGTATGGGCCACTTTCATAATGGAAACACCCAAAATAGCGTACCGTACCGAACCGAACCGTTCCGCTCAGTGGAAACGAGGCACTAGTGACCCTGCCAGAAACGTACTTCCTGTCCTAGAGTGACAAAGCTCACTCACTGCACTATCTCTATGGAGGAGAAGTGTTGTCACCCTAGGACCGGACTACAGAACACTGTTCCCTTCGCTCTGCTCTATAATCTTGCAGGTAGAAGTTCATTAGTCCACAGAAAGTTGGGAATGAATCCCAAACAAAACGTTTTCAGTGGTATATTAAAAAGATCAAAAGGGAGCAAATATGAGAATTCCATTTTTAGGGTTTACATGCAGTATAAGGTAGGCTGCTTACTGTTCTGCCTCTCTAGTTACCCCTACTTTGCTCGGGGAATCCAATATCATGCATTAAAAGGAACCAGAAAGTCAAAGTCCATTTATCTGGAAGCCACCCCTCCCCCTTTAAAGATTAAGTAGTCTTGAAAAAAAAAATATTTTTGTTTACCTACAAAGTAAATGCCTAATGTGCTATTATGCAATGCACTCTGGCACATGTGATGTTATGTTATGTGACCCCTGCAAACAAAGCCTGCATCGTCCCCGCTGGAGGCCGCATCCATTTTCGCCTTTCTTCCTTCCGGGTCTGCGAACTCTGGCTGTGCTACTGGCCAAAACTGTGTGACGTCACTCCCGCTCATGCGTGCGTGAGCCGCTTGGTCATGGCCCAGGGCTCTGAAGAAACGGCACGGGCGGCCGTTCCTTCAGCGCGCATGTGCCGATGACGTCATCGGCTGCATGCAATGTAATTATCTCCTAAACGGTGCATGTTTAGGAGATATTTACAGTACCTATAAGTAAGTCTTTTTATAGGCTTACCTATAGGTAAAAACAGTACAGGGGGGTTTAGAACCACTTTAACCACTTCCCGCCCGCCCTATAGGCAATTGACGGCGGGAAGGGGGTTACTTTATCCTGATCCGATGTCATATGATGGCGGCAGAATAATGAGCAGAGCGGCGATCAGTGCTGTGGTGTGTCACTCTGACGTACTGACGTAGGCTCTTTACCATGTGACCAGCTATGTCCAAACACAGTTGGTCACATAGCAAACTGGAAGAGCCGTTGATTGGCTTTCCCCAGTTTTGCCTGACAGGCACGAGTAGAGGAGAGCCGATCTGCGGCTCTCCTGACAGGGGGGGGGGGTCTGTACTGGTAATCAGAGCATTGATTACCAGTGTAGACCCTTGGGGGGGTGCCACTAGAACCACCAGGGATGCCCACCCATGACCCCAGGGATGCCCACCAATGACCCCAGGGATGCCCACCATGGCCACCAGGGTTGGCAATCAGGTCTCAGGGAGCCTACCAGTGGTGCCCTACCCATCAGTGCTGCACCCCATGCCATCTATCAGTGCTGTCCACCAGTGCCCATCATTGCCATCTATCAGTAGTGCCCATCAGTGCCCACCAATGCTGCATATCAGTGTTACCTATCAGTGCTGCATATTAGTGCCACCCCATCAGTGCCTCCTAATCAGTGCATGTCAGTGCGGCCTCATCAGTGCTCATCAGTGCAGGAAAAAACGTATCTATTTACAAAAATTTATAACATAAACAAAAAAACGTTTTATTTTTTTTTCAAACTTTTCGGTCTTTTTTTATTTGTGTAGCAAAAAAGAAAAATCCTTGCGGTGATCAAATACCACCAAAAGAAAGCTCTATTTGTGGGAAGAAAATGACATAAATTTGGTGTAGATACAGTGTTGCATGACCGCGCAATTGTCATTCAAAATGCAACAGCGCTAAAAGCTGAAAATTGGCCTGGGCAGGAAGGGGGAAAGTGCCCGGTATTAAAGTGGTTAACTAAATCTGAAAAAAAATAAACTGTTTTGAAGAAAAAAAAATCTGAAAATACCCCTGACCCTGTCTTATGACTGCTTTCTGATAACACCAATGATGCCACTGTGTCTTACCGCTGCCTCCTGAGAAATTTGGGTACTTGAAATCCCACAAGAATACACCAGAAGGCCATTCTCATGGGATTGTGCTTACTTTAGCCATAATTTTGACCAAACAGGCAGTCTGTAAGCATATTTAAAGAATTTAATTATTCCAAACATTATTCTTATACTATTACACAATGCTCTGTAGAAAGAATATGAATTTGCTAGGTAAGGAATCATTACAAAACAGCAAAGCATTTCATTATTGCTTAAATAGTAAAAACAGGAAATTATTACAGAACACTGTGACTGCCATTGGTGTCTAAAAGGAAAACCGCACTATTGCTACAATTACCAAAGAAAAATCTTTTAAGCATGCACAGGTTACCCAAGTGGTACGTAAGATATAGTCTTGTATTTTTTTTTTTAAGATCATGATGGGAAAATGATGACGCAGCAGAAGATTATTTCTCTATAATGTTTCTGCGTGAGAACATTTTTAGAATGCGATATGACACTGGCCTCAAGTATAAAGAGTATCTGTAAGATACTAATACCTATCATCCTTGTATGCCTCCTTCTCTATGGCCTGGTTAACACCTATGTGATTTTTGGTGATTTTTGCAGAAACGCACTACAGTCCATTTAACATGGTTTCCTATGGGACATGTTCATATCTATGCTTTTTTCATCCGCTGTGTTTATGGAAAGGGTCGGGGACTTTTTTTTTTTAATGCAAAAAGGATGCTTTTTTTTTTGCTTTTTTGGTTGCATAGACTTCAAAGGAGAATTTGAATAAAAGCATGTAGTGCGTTTTGCCACAAGTTTACCACAATTTTGCAGCGATTTGCCTTTACTTATCTGCCCAACAATAAATTGGCAAAAAAAAAATAGCATAAAAAGGTAAATCGCGTATGCAAAAATGCACAGCAAAATGCATTGTAGAGTGCACCAAAAGTGCACTCTAAGCTCCCGTTCACACTGGGGCGACCTGTCAGGCGACCTGGTCGCCTGACAGGTCGCCGTAGGTCGCCTTCCATAGAGAAGCTATGGACCCGTTCTAATAGGAGCGACACAAGTCGCTCCGACTTAGAAAAAGGGTCCGGAGCTTCTTTGGGGCGACCCAGAGCAACCTGCATAGACTTCAATGTTATGAAGTCCGTGCCGGCCGCTCCGAGGTCGCGGTGCAAGCAGCGCGCCGCGACCTAAGAGGTCGCCCTGGGAAGTAGCGTCGCCCCAGTGTGAACGGGGCCTAAATGTGAACCAGGCCTAACAATAAAAAAATAAGTACATAAAAATAAACCAATTCTCATAATAGAAGAAACCCCAACATACAGTAATCCCTTTCTTTTTATGGCTATACAGTGCTTGGCTTTGTTTGTGCTCTGACATGCATTGGTAACTATGAGACCTTTTTATATAGACAGGTGTGTGCCCTTCCAAATCCTGTCCAACCAACTGAATTTACCACAGGTGGACTCCAATCAAGTTGTAAAAAACATCTCAAGGAGGGTCCGTGAAAACAGGATGCACCTGAGCTCAATTTTGACTGTCATGGCAAAGACTGTGAATACTTATGTACATGTGATTTTCTTTGTTTTTTTTATCTTTTATAAATTTGCACGAATTTCAAACAAACTTCTTTCACATTGTCATTATAAAGTATTGTTTGTAGAATTTTGAAGAAAATAATGAACTTAATCCATTTTGGAATAAGGCTGTAACATAAATTGTGGAAAAAGTGAAGAGCTGTGAATACTTTCCGGATGCACTGTAGGGAATTCTGCCTGACTTGGCCAGAAGTTCCCTGCTAGGGTCACCAGATCTTGTTAGCAGCTGATAGGTCATCAGCTGGAGTAGATTTCTTGGTATTAATACTTGCCTGTCCTGTTGCCTGCACTGCCAGTTTTCATTCTCTTTAAGTGCTAAACCTTCGGAAAGATCTTCAGCTGCTGAGATTTTTCAGAATGTTTAGCACTTCAAGATATCCTTCCTCAGCTCAGGCCAAAAGAGTGACATAGGGGGCGGTGGAAGGAAACGCAGTACTCAGCAGGGGGACAGGCCAACGTGGGAACACGCCAAAGTGTGGCGGATGCTGAAGATTCTTCAACAAGGTTAAAGGCTCTTGTACACGGGTGCTCTGAGTATGTGCAATACAAGTTCTGGCATATTTCCCCAACAGGGAAGCCCAGGTGCTGCATACAGCCATCTATAGATATGAATGGGTATATGCAATACACGCGTAAACACTCGTATGGCATATGGGCGTAATCCATGAATAGAAAATTCTCTATACTTAGAATACACCTATACGCTATATAAATATCGATGTATACCAAACTATAGCCCGTTACATAGTTACATAGTTAGTGAGGTTGAAAAAGGACATCAGTCCATCCAGTTCAACCTATGATGTGTGTGAGTGTTTGCTTTTAACCGTACATTGTATACCCCTGTATGTTGTGGTCTTTAAGGTGTCCATCTAATAGTTTTTTGAAACTATCAATGCTCCCTGCTGATACGACTGCTTGTGGAAGAGAATTCCACATCCTTACCGCTCTTACAGTGAAGAACCCCTTACGCACTTTAAGGTTAAACCGCCTTTCCTCAAGTTTTAGTGAGTGGCCACGTGTCTTATTGTATCTCCTTTCTCTGAATAGTTTGTTCCTTATGCTCGGGTCGCCAGTACAGTATTTGTACATTGATATCATATCCCCCCCTCAATCGTCTCTTCTCCAGAGAGAATAGGTTCAGTGCTTGTAGTCTTTCCTCATAGCTGATGTCCTCCATTCCCCTAATTATTTTTGTTGCCCTTCTCTGGACTTTCTCCAGTTCCAGCACATCCTTTCTGAGGACCGGTGCCCAGAACTGGACCAGCATACTCCAGATGTGGCCGGACCAGAGTCTTGTAGAGCGGGAGAATAATCTCTTTATTTCTGGAGTGAATCCCCTTTTTTATACAACCCAGTATTCTGTTGGCTTTGCTTGCGGCGGCTTGGCATTGCATGCCACTGCCAAGCCTGTTGTCTACCAGTACCCCCAAGTCCTTTTCCATCCTAGACTCACCCAGAGGTTCCCCCCCTAGTGAGTAGCTTGCTTTCTGGTTTCTGGCCCCCAAGTGCATTACTTTACATTTTTCAACATTAAATCTCATCTGCCATGTAGTTGCCCACCCCGTTATTTTGTTCAGGACCGCTTGCAAGGTTTCCACATCCTGCATAGAAGATATTGGCATGCCTAATTTAGTATCATCCACAAATACTGAGATTGTACTCGATATCCCCTCCTCCAGATCATTTATGAATAAATTAAACAGGATTGGTCCCAGGACAGAACCCTGGGGGACCCCACTTTCCACACCCGCCCAATCCGAGTACTCCCCATTAATCACCACCCTCTGTACTCTCCCCTGGAGCCAGTTCTCTATCCAGGTACTCACCTTATGGTCCATACCTACCTTCCTTAGTTTGTACAGTAAGCGTTTGTGGGGAACGGTGTCAAAGGCCTTTGCAAAGTCCAGATACACCACATCCACAGGCTTTCCTTTATCTAGGTGGCAGCTCACTTCATCGTAGAAGGTTAATAGATTGGTTTGGCACGAACGATTTTTCATGAATCCATGCTGATTACTACTTATAATACCGTTTTCATTACTAAAGTCTTGTATGTGGTCCCTTAACATCCCCTCCAAAATCTTGCAGACTACTGATGTTAGGCTGACCGGCCTATAGTTCCCCGGGATATATCTCGGCCCCTTTTTAAATATTGGTACCACGTTGGCTTTTTTCCAATCAGCTGGCACCATACCCGTCTGTAAACTATCCTTAAAGATCAAGAATAACGGTCTGGCAATCACCTGGCTGAGCTCATTAAGAACCCTCGGGTGCAAGCCATCAGGTCCCGGGGATTTATTTATGTTAAGTTTCTCTAGTTTAGCTCTAAGTCTAAACTCTCTGTTAGCCATGGCGGCCCTTCCTAAGGTGTATTATTTAGTTCGGCCTTACAAGCTGAGTTTGTGTAGCCCCCCGATTCCTTTGTGAAGACTGAAGAAAAGAAATTATTTAACACTTCCGCCTTTTCTCTGTCCTCAGTGGCCATTTTTCCTTTATCATCTTTTATGGGGCCAATGTGCTCTGGCCTCGCTTTCCTACTGTTTATATACTTAAAGAACTTCTTGGGGTTCTTTTTACTCTCCTCCGGTATATGTCTCTCGTGTTCTATTTTAGCCGCCCTGATTTCGTCTTTACTTTTCTTATTACACTCTTTGTAGTGCTTAAATGCTGCCAATGACCCCTCAGTCTTGTATTTTTTGAAGGCCTTTTCTTTAGCTCTAATATACATTTTTATGTTGGAGTTTAGCCACCCAGGGTTTAGTTTTGCTCTTTTAAATTTATTTCCCTGTGGAATGCACTGGCCCACCCCCTTGTTAAGTATGCTCTTGAAGCACTCCCATTTTTCCTCCGTGTTCTTAGTTCCCAGGGTTCTATCCCATTGGACTCAAGAGTTGTATAGCTAAGGTTTAATCAACGTATATTTTTTCCTCCTTGGGTCCTCTCTTATCAATCTGCTTATTACATTTTTTTAATTAAATCTTTCCAGTTTCAAAATGTACCTTGTTCTAGATAGAGCCAGTAATGTCATCATTGGGTCTTTATGCAGTGCAGGCAAATCATAGGTGGTGGAAGAAGCCAGAAGGGTGCTGTACATAGTTTCCTGAAAATATTACAGCACCCATTCCTCAGTACCCCTCTCAAGAGCCTTTAGCCTTCTTGCAAGCAGTGGGCTAATTCTTGGGAGGAGTAATGCAAATATCACAGTGCCTTGATTCTTTGTGGGTGTCAATCTGGAGTAGTGGCCATTCCTAGGTAGGCTGCATTTACATACAAACCCCTTTAGGTATTGCTCACCCATAATGCTCAGTCTCCATGAGTGAAAGAACTTAAATCCATCTCTTTCTTGTCCTCCCTATTTCAGTCCCAGAGCTTTTTCTTTTAGATGCAATAAGCGACGGGTACAACAATATGTGGGGGCCGAGACCGAAAAAGCCCGTGGTGTACGTGCCCCTGGGGTGGCAGCCCAGGGGTGCCTTAATTCTCACTGGTGAGGGGCAGCTCACCTGAGTTTTTCGGCACCTTGGTCACTGCACCATCACACTTTTTCAGCACCTGCCTCTTGGGGCGGGCCTTTTGGCCAGCACCAGAGGAATTTTTTATTCCTGGCCGGGGGGCCTGTCAAGGTCTTGCACTTTGGCACTACCCAGCACTTCTCCACTTCCCCTTTCCCCACTCTGTTTTTCTTTGTCGTTTGTTACGTTTGTCCCTTTTTTTTGGTTGATCACTTGCACGACTTGTATGGCGTAGGTCCTCGGGCCTGCCCTGAAAGTCTTGGGAGGGGGTGGATATGGCCTTCTGGCTTAGTTCGCCCTCTCCCATGGGGTCTCCCTTCGGGGGAGCCCCACCTAGTACTTGGGGTAGGCTGTTTCGGCAGTCCCCCTGGAGAACGGGGTCTGCCTGGCTTCGGCTGGGCGGACCTAAGTGAGTACCTCAGTCCCCGTCAGGAGCTTCGCGCCCCGGGGGATCAGGGTCTAGGCCCTTCCTCTTCGGGGGAGGGCTATGTGTACGCCTTGTGCACTTTTTGTGTGTCTCACGTTTTGCGTGTGTGCACTTTTTTATGTACCGGGTGTTAAGTCTTTTGAGTGTGTTTCACACACCATAGGCTTTAAAAAAAAAAAAAATATGTGTGGGCACCATAAAACCTTGGCTACCAAAACCAGCATTCTATTTACACATATTGGGTAGTGGCTTTGGCCTTCTCCATTTATCAAATTATTTTTTCGCATCACAACTTACTGACAAAAGAGTGTATTTAAGCAGCAGACTGTGATCCTTCCCCTAATATTGCCAAACTCCTTGGACCGTGGGTGGCTGAAAATTCTACTCGGCAAGCTAATTTTCTCAATCTTTTGCCTTGTGGTCCACCTTGAACTTCATGTGTCTTTATCAATTGGCCGGACCAAATAGATTCTGGTCTTCACTCTTCACCTAAACTGTAAATTGTCCTGGTTAGAGGTGTTCTAATACCTTAAAGTCAAGTATTTTTATCAGACCATGACTCCAATGCAGACGTCGCTGGACCAACTCACCTTTCGAAGGTATGTGTGTTAGGCATGTTCATTTGCGAGGTCCCTTTTTCATAGTTGTAAAATGTATTCTCACATTGTTTATAAATTCTGCCCTCCTCTTGTGTTTGGAAATTTTTGACTGACCTCAGTGTATCTAGAACCTAGAGGACTGGACAGACATTTGGGCAGCAACTAAGTCCTGTTCGCAGAACGTGGCAGCTTTTGAATATTCATTCAAAGGTCTATCCCGGCGGTACTTTGTCCCCACACATATAAATAAGTTTGTCCCCTCCTATTCACCAGCTTGCTTCAGGGGTTGTAGGGAAACACGCCCCCACCTCCCTGTGTGGTGAACATGCCCTTTAATATGGCATTTTTTGGGCTGAAGTGTTAGAGATCAGGAAGTCATACAAAAGGTAATAACAGGATTTCGTAACGAGTTGATGGAGAAAGTTAAAAGTTCAGTTTTTAGGTGAAGGCAACATAGGCTTTCCTGAGGAGATACGTTTTCAGTGATCGCCTAAAGGTGGACAGAGTAGGAGAAAGCTATAGAGAATTGAGTAGGGAGTTCCAGAGGATGGGAGAGGCTCTGGAGAAGTTGTGGAGGCCAGCATGAGAAAAGATGACAAGTGAGCAAGAAAGCAGGAATTCTCAGATTGTTTGGTTAATGATATGAAATGAGGTTGATGTAGCCCGGAACCGAGTTGTGGATGGCTTTGTATTTCATTGTTGGTATTTTTAATTTTATTTGTTGGGTGAGTGGAAGCCAGAGGAGGGATTAGCAGAGAGGGTTGGAGGACACTGAATGGTTGGTAAGGTAGATAAGTCCGGCAGAAATTATTCTGATACACTCAAAGATGGATAGCCTATGTAAAGGTAGGCCAAGGAGAGAGTTGCAGTAGTCAAGCTGAGAGTAAATTAGTAGCTTGGTGTTATCCTTGATAAAGAAGGGAGTGTATTTTGGAGATGGTTTGGAGAAATACAGGTAATCGCCCCAAAAATGCAATATTCTGGCCATTTTTTTAGTGTAAATGAGTCTATTGATAATCCCTTTCCTTGCATTTTGCCTATATTGTAAAATGCAGCACCAATGCAAGACAACAGCTGGTGGGAATATGGTGATCAGATCTTCACACCTGAGCTCCCAGGAGTAGATTAAATACGAGACGGATTCTGTTGCCATTGTATGTATACAAACAACCATTTCATCAGCTTCCTGTTAACGTATATAATATGAGCAGATTATTTTGATTTATTTCTATAAATATCTCATGTCGGAAGGAGGGGGTGAGTGGACGTTTTTGGAAACCCCCGGGATGATTAGAGAGGAACCAAGCAAGGCACTTTGTCTGGTTTTGTGTGACAGGCCTCCTATATGTGTATGAATCATTGCTGAGGAAGTGATCAGTTTCCAGGTGTGACTCAGAGAAACGCAATCATTTGTCGGCCCTCCCCCCCACCTCGTGCATTAGGATGTCTGAACCTCACCATATATGCTATTTACTAACATTTACAGCTGTAACGAGGAAAGGGGTTACTGATCTGTGTCTACAGATTACCAATGCCACTGCAAAATATTTTCAGCCAGTGGTGAATAGGATCACACCAGCAATTTCACTGGGAAGTACGATGTGCAGAGTGCTTGGCACAGAGCAATGGGATGTACACAGACATAGACTACATCCCACTGAGCGAGCGTCGTGAACAAGCCCGAGGGGCCTTTCATTTAGATGATCACTTGTTAATGAGCTTCAACATTTTTCATATTATGCAACATTCCTAATCTGAAAATCAGGGCACGCTCTGTGAGGCCTGACCAAGTTTTGTCCCAGCTTGACCTGCCTCAACCGTAATTTGCCTTTGAAAATATTTTTTTTGCTTCTAGTAGAGATGACATTTATGGGTGAAATGTAATGTTCCCTTCATACATGAAGCAGTATGACAGGCTGACCGGGAGGAAATAACAGTTTATTGACCTTATAGTTATACATGCATGAATGCGACATGTGCTGAGGTGCAATTTGCTTCTGACAGCCAGCGATCCATTTTTCATCCCAGCTCAATTTTTTTAGAGCATGGTGGGTATCCGGTATCTCAGTGGCAGTCAACTTTCTTCTTATGGGGAACCCAAGCGTGACCAATCACCATCAGTGAATATTCAGTGTCAGAGACAGGAGATACATATTGGATATAGTCAAAGGCTGCGGACATTGCACAAGAGATTGTCAGAGATTGTGGACATGATGAAAGAGATGGTCTCAGACTGCAGGCATAATACAGGAAATGGTCAGAGACTATGAACATAATGTAGGCGATGGTGAGAGACTGCAGACATACTAAAAGAGATGGTCAGAGACTGTGGATATAATACAAAAGATGGTCAGAGACTGCTATAACGGTAATAGGGAAACGCAGATTAGTGTCTGCAGGGACCCTGAGGACTGCACAAAAAAGTGCCAAAGGACCACATGTGGCTCCTGGGCCGCAGGTTGGGCACCAGGGGGTGTAATTCATCATTAAAAAAATGTGATTGCACAAATAATAAAAAAAAAAAAATTATGCTTATCCAATTTCTAATGGACCAGCAGAAATAATTGCATGGATTTGTGTGGTGATAGTTTCTTTTGCACTATCATTTAAAATTGGTCACCTAAAGTAGTAGGAATCATTCCTGCTATACAAAAAAAAACATATTTCTAGTTTTGTCATACCTTCTGCACTCATCAGCACTGTCCCTGGCTTCCTCCTCAGTCCAGTCCCGGCTGTCCTCTTCGGACAGAACGACCGTCATGTCATTCAGCCCATTTTCTGTGACCCCGGCATGTTAGTTTCTTGCACTCTGGAGTGTGTGTTATGCAGCCTGGGCTCACAGTACTCCTGGACTCCCTTGTTATTTTGTGAGTTCCAATTCAGTCCTGGAGGAATGCCCACCCCCAGCCACTGCAAACCAAAGAGAAAGCTTCCAATAAATCTATGGACTTGCTAGAAGGCTGCAGGAAAAAAAATAAGTATAGGGTTTAGGTGGGATGGGGAGTGGTAAATCCTGGAGTTCCTCTTTAAAGTATATCCTTTTTTTTATTTATTTTGAAAATCTGTTATTAATTTTATATGTAAATACAAAACAAAACATTAAGCCCCCGTTCACACTGGGGCGACCTGTCAGGTGACCTTGTCGCCTGACAGGTCGCCGTAGGTCGCCTTCCATAGAGAAGCTGTGGACCCGTTCTAATAGGAGAGACACAAGTCGCTCTGACTTAGAAAAAGGGTCCGGAGCTTCTTTGGGGCGACCCGGAGCGACCTGCATAGACTTCAATGTTATGAAGTCTGTGCCAGCCGCTCCGAGGTCGCGGTGCGAGCAGCGCGCCGCGACCTGTGAGGTCGCCCCGGGAAGTAGCGTCGCCCCAGTGTGAACGGGGCCAAAAAGGCAAAAAACGCTGCCTTGTTATAAAAATGGGAGAGAGGAATTAAGCCACAAGGGAGTATGTGGAGAAAGAGTAGTGGGAGGCCAGGCCTTTTGAGTAGTACGCATAGATGGAGTCAAGGCATAGGTTTCTTTAAGGCCCTGGAAAATACAATTTTGAAGAGCTTCTACGAACTGCAAGATGGTGGCCTCCAGCAAGTTAGAGGACTTATTACAATAAGGCTGAAATCACCAATGGGCCGTTATTAGCTGAGAAGCCAAAAAATACTTATAACAGTCTGGCATAGCTAAACCTACCCTGGGAGGTAGGGTGAGTAAGGGTAGAAAATGTGTACCTTGGTGGTTGTGAGCCTCACAAAAAGGATATAAACAATTGGTTGAGCTGCATGAAATTTTTTTGGGGGGATTTCGAAAAAGATATGTATATTTTGGATGAATCTTCATTTTTAATAAATTTATACGACCAAGTATAGTGAGTGGGAGGTTACCACAATTTGCTCTTAACGTCCAACAGTACTGGGTGCAGATTAAATGTTTTAAAGTCAGAGACATTACTGGAAACAACAATTCCTAAATAGGAAGATGAGGATGATTGTTGCGCCCCCGCCCCATAAACTGGAATAGTTGGGATTTATGACAATTGAAGCGTTTGTTACCCCAACATTTCATATTTCTGATATGTGCCTGCTGTACCATGTACTTCTATGAAAAAGTATCCTGTTCTCTTTTGTATTGCTTTCTTTGTGTGAAATCTATTGTGTCCCTCTGCCTATTAAAAACTGACCACATTAAGAAGGAGAGCACAACGTGGTCAGTTCTGTAATGCTGGTGCTCTCCTCCAATGATCACACTTGTCCTGACATGCCTCTCCTGCACAGCCTTTCACTGGAAAACTCAGTGTGCTGCTATTTCTCCTCCCACCAGCTCTTATGCAGCTGAGAATAGAGGGAACATGATAACTTATAAAAAAGGGAAAAAAAAGGTAGGTATTTATTTTTTTATCTGCAAAAATTTTTGCCTTTCATTTCTATTTCAAACTGAGTGGGTTGTTTTACAATGGGATTACTTACAATCACTTTAACCTGTAAAGACCGTGAAGGTTGAAAACATCCATGATGGTTAGAGCTCTTTGTAGAGAGGGGCCAGCATCATTTAGAAAGAGAAGAAGATAGTCCGCATATAGAGCCACCTGTTCCTCCAACCAGCCCACCAGAGGCCTTGCCTTGTACCCCTATGAGGAGGAAAGGGAGATGAAAGAAGATTACCCAGGTAGAAACGGGCTGTGGGGTTGCTATACAGAATTTTAACCCAGTCGATTAAGTGGAGCAGAAAGCCCCTCCTTCGCCGCCCCTCCCGGAGGTACGGCCATTCCACAGTATTGAAAGCTTTTTCAATGTCAAGCGTAGCAACTGTTCTAGAAATGTGCATGAATATTGGTGAAAAGTCTACTTACTGTATGTTGATGTCCTTGGATCTGGTGGGCATAAAACTTGTTTGGTCCTGATCTATCAGGGAGTTAACGACCTGGCGCACTTTGGTGTTGAGAAATTTAAAGTCAGTTTGTCATAAACCTGGTTCGAGGCTGAGGTGACGAGAGAGCTCCCCTTGCGGCTGAGTGCAGAGCACCCTTGGAGATGGTGACAGAGGATGCTGTGCCCAAAGGTGCACGGGTTGCCTGCAGGTGTAGCTGTTTCAGGAATTGGATCCCGCAGTAGATAAGACAGTTACTTGGATCACTGGAAGTGCAGGCAGCTTAGTGCAATCAAGGTAAGAAGCCAGGCCGAGGGGCATGCACAAGTAATCAATCAGGAAGCGGAGGCAGATAGAATAGTTGGGGTGAAGCCAAGGTTAAACACAGAAAACAATCAGGAGCAGGCAGGGAGAAGTCCATAAGGCAAGCCGGGTTCAGAGCAGGAGAAAGCCAGAGCAGGTCAGGGATAGCCGGGTCGGTAACGGGTAATCAATCAAGCAGGAGTTTCAAAGCACAAGGAAATCGGGTACTAGATGAAGATAATCCAGCAATGAATGGCAGCCAGTGCTGAGTTTATATAGGAAGTGGATGTTGATAATTGACACTAATTAGGACGTCCCACGTGGCCATTTTGGAAATGGGCATATCTGCCATTCTTGATCAAGTTCTTCCCTGACACAGGCAGGGCTATCGGCCTATATGAGGCACAGAGGAGTGGATCCTTGGCAGGTTTAGGTAAAAGGATGATATGTGCCTTCCACATGGAGGGAGGCAAAGTATCAGATTTTAAACACTAAATGTATTAGGAAGCCAGCTTGGAAACCAACACCTCAATGTGCGTTTTAAAAAATGAAATGGGAAGGCCATCAGGCCCAGGCTACTTGCCATTACATCTCTAGGGTGATCTCATGAACCAAAGGAGTACGCTTCAGAATCGGTCAACTATCCCAGCGCCAAGGGATCCAAATAGAGAGCCAGAGACGAGAGATGGAAATCTGATGGGAGGCAGGAGTATAAGGCAGTAAAAAATTGGTTAAACTCTCCCAAGATGTCTTCCTGTGCAGTTATCAAAGTACCCTCTGGTGTACGAATTTCAGATATTATAGTGGGAGGGTGGTCATGCTGAGCTAACCTGGCTAAAAAGCGATTACCCAAATGAAGTTGCACTGTGTGAAAACCAAAAATTGTGCAAAAACAACATTGACTCAAGAAAATTTACATAATAAAAATTGTGATAATGAAAACCGAAGATAGTCCATTTACACATGAACACCAGTGCAAAATATAAAGAAAATGTCCAACACAATATAAAACTCAAATCTTCCCTGTGATAATATGTTCTTCCACCATCAAAATTGATATCCTCAACTGAAACAGGATAACCTGCTAACCCGAAAAATAGACCTCAATAGGTCCTCAGCGCTTTGACTTATCCCAGCCAGGGCCTTATGTCACCAAAGGAGTAGGTATACAGGTATATCTTCTATGTAAGTCTCCAACCTCTGGTCCAGCTTCACAGCCTCTCAAAAAGTGACACTCCCCATAGAATAGAATAAAGGATTCGCCATAGTGTAAAGACGTACCATACTTTAATAGTATATAAAAATTGCACTTACAACAACGTAGTGTAAATCAGCATAAACACAACGTCACAAATAATGTTGTCCTAGTGCACGGGCGGCGTGCTGACTCACCGCAATAAATAGCATCCAACAAAACCACACCTCGGTCTAAGCTTCAGGTAGTCACTTACAAATCAGCCATTTTGGACAAAGGAAATTATGCCATTCCCCCTGGCCTCTTGCCTCTATCCCACATTATCAATATGTCAGAATAAATTGAGATAAAGAAAAATTTAAAAATAATATTAATGCCACCCAGTAGTTCTAGTTCTTTATTTAAATCGATGTACCAACCATGTATATATGAACCCAAAGGATCCGATCTCCAAGTCTAATAGGCTACCAAATAAATGCAAGCTAAATGGTGAATATGCTTATGTACCATATTATTAGATACACATAACATCTATTTCCAAGCCTACCCTATACCCTTTTATGGCACTCCTATATTATTCAAATCAGTATCGCTATGTATCATGCAATTCAAAGAAAACGGAAATCCTACAAATTTGGAGCATGGAGAAACATCTAGTGGCCATTTGACTAAATTAAAAACCACCTCTAGTAGCCATAAAGCAAAAATGTCAATAAAACCATACTCTAACCGGTATGAAAAATATAAAATCAAATAAATATTATAATTAAATAAATACCTTATTTAAAAAGCCACACTCACAACCCCAATGTATTTAATTTAGATCATACTTAATCTAATGGTGGTATAAATCTAGTTTAAGACTATCCCAAGACTCAGACCAAGTTTACAATGGGAACTAATCTATTCAAGAGTTGTCTATAAAAGCATTTACATCCACATCTATATTAAGCCCAAAGGGGACATATGTTCTAATTCTATGTATCCAGGCCATTTCAAGTTTAGAGATCCCCCTCACTAAAGAGTTTCCCCTTCAATGGGGCTAAATATATTAAGAGGCAAGAAACCAGGAGGAATGGCATCCTTTACCTTGTCCAAAATGGCGGATTAGTAAGTGACTACCTGAGGCTCAGACCGAGGTGTGGTTTTGTTGGATGCGGTTTATTGCGGTGAGTCAACATACCGCCCATGCCCCAGGACGGACATAATTTGTGGCGAAACGCGTCACATCAGCGACATACTGACATCACTGCGTTCTAGGGATCCTGGAAGGATGGGCAAAGTTGCTGCAGCCGGCCGGCTATGTTTTGATTTACACTACGTTGTTGTAGGTGCTATTTTTTTATACACTATTAAAGTATGATAAAGTATGATACGTTTTTGCACTATGGCTTTATTCTTTATTCTATTCTTTGGGGTGTGTCACTTTTTGAGAGGCTGCAAAGCTGAAAAAGAGGTTGGAGACTTATTTAGAAGATATACCTGTATACCTACTCCTTTGGTGACATAAGGCCCTGGCTGGGGTCTATTATTCCAATAAGCAGGTTATTCCGTTTCGGTGGAGGAAATTACTTTTGATCGTGGAAGAACATATTATCGTGGGGAAGATTTGAGTTTTATATTGTGTTGGACATTTTATTTATATTTTGCACTTTTGCACTGGTGTTCATGTAAGTGTGAATAGACTTTATCTTTGGTTTTTATTATCACAATTTTTATTATCTCAATTTTCTAGAGTCAATGTCATTGCACATTTTTTTTTTTAACACGGCGCAACTTTATTGGGGTTATTCATTTTTTAGTGTATATCTCAAAATTGAGTTGCTACTCCGGACTGTTTAATATAGCTCAGTTCATATCCCCCTTTTTTAACTTGATGACTAAAAAGCAACCATTTTTATCACCATTCTCAAATAATTCTTGTCTACCATCCCGTATGGAAAACTGCATAGGTTCAGATAAATGCAACTGTAAATTCCACCTTGCCAACATAAGATGATCAAAATTTTCAGGAGTAGGGGAAACAGTATAATATTTAAGACTGTCGTCCACTAGTGCCTGCAGAGCATCAGTATGCAATGTTTGTTCAGCCCTAATGGATGCAATTGTGGAGATATACAATCCCCTAGTGGTTGCCTTAAAGCAACATTGGTAATCCAATAATCTTGCACTTGACAAGCAAGACGTTCTTGAGTAGTAGAGTGTGAAATCAACTAAGGGTATTTTTTTTATTCATTTATTTATTTTTTAGCTTTGGTTAGAATAAGTCAATTTCTATATGTGTCTAATTAGGGATATTTCTTTTGAATTATTGCCCCAAGTGCATTGGATTTAATCATCTGTCTGTGTTTATATTGAAGAATTAAAATGGTTCTAAAGTCTCAAGGTTTTTACCTTTATTACATTCTATGCATTAAGGTAATAACCTTCTGGGTGCGGCACCTCCTCCTAGCCCCCTTATACTTACCTGAGCCCCATCTTAATCCAGCAATGTGCATGTAAGCAGCATTTCTCCCAGGTCTCTCTCTCCTCATTGGCTCACACAGCTGTGGGAGCTATTGGCTCCTGCTACTGTCAATCACAGCCAGTGAGCCAATGAGGAGCTTATGGGGGCAGGGCCGAGCCCTGCTCCATTTGTGAATGGACACACAGAGAGTGGCTCTGGAGTGAGCCTGCTCAAGTGCCCCCATAGCAATAGGCTTGCTATTGGAGCACTTGGAAGGGGGGAGCAGCCGAGACCGCCAGTGGGGGACCCAAGAAGAAGGAACTGCAAAACCACTGCAAAGAGCGGGTAGTAAAACTTTCATTTACAATCACTTTAAGCTGCATGCAGATGGTGCCAATTCAGCAGGTGACAATGCTGTCCAGACAGACTGGGTCTAAGAAGATAGGTCAATGCATAAAGTGGCATCTCAAACAGAACACACATTGTAAAATTTTCTTAAGCAAATATTTTTTTGTGAATCTGTTGCAAAGTTTCTTACTTGGAGATCCTGTCAGCAGCAGCGTTTTCTCTTGCAGGCTGCCACTGCCTTGCAATTAGCAGTAGTGTGATCAGCCAGCAGTAGAAGTTTCTTCAGTTAGCTATCGGGCTGTACTGTACATCCAATAGGAATGAGTGCACACAGCAGGATGACAGCACTGCTGCAAAACACAAGGAATTGGCTTAGCATTGATAGTCCGCAACAGGAAGTCCAGTTACTAGCAAGATCTTCAAATCAGAAAAATTGCACTTGATTCACTATTTGCGTAAAAAACAAACAAAAAAAAACGATATTTCTTTCGTTTATTGACGGACACAGCTCCTGATCTTCTTAACCAATGGGTTATACCACCTCCCACAGGAGTAGGACACAAAGCAGATAAAAAGTCTGGCTATGCCTATTGGCAGTCCCAGGGGGTATACTCCCTCTCTCAGACATAGGTACATTTCAATGGAGGAGGTTCTGTCTTGAGCGGTGCCCGCCTGGTTTCTGGCATGGTAAGTAACTGCCCCCCCCTCCCCCTGGAGGGTTTTGGGGTGTACGTGGCCCATCCAGGGGACAGTCAGACCCCTGGGTTCCGCTCCTTTCCTTTAGGCACCCCCTCATCGGTCTGGTGGTCCCTGTGGGCCATCCATCCCCCCTTTTTCACTGACAATGGAGTTGTGGGGTGGTGACTGGGTGATCAGCTAGAGGGGGGCTGTACCTAGAGGGGGCTCCTGCCAGGGCCCCCCTTTTCCTGCCTGTGCCATTTTCTAAGGCCTAGGGATCCCTCCTGGGTCCCTGGGACCCTCGTTGGGCCGCCATTTTCTTGCAGCCTGTGTGCTTAATGCACGGTGGTCATGTTTGTGTAGTCCAGTGGCCATTTTTCGGTGTTTTGCCATTGAAAATAGCGGAGGACATGACATTGGTGCTCTCTGGGCAGCAATTTAGGCGGTGGTAGTACCTCCTCATCCCCTGGTGCTGACTCCTGGATTTTTGGATTTCCTTAACGCCACTTGTGCGGTGCAGATTCTCCTGCAGTGCCTGGTTTCTGTGGGGTGGCGAGTCTGGTGGGGTTCTTTTCCTCTCTACTGAGGATTGATTTGTGCTCTGTGGCTGGCATCCGGGTGGGCTGCCAGAGCAGTGGGGGTTGTCCTTTAGCAGTATTTTACACTTTTTTGTGGGGTCCTCCTGGTGACTCATGGAGTCTTTGGGGCACAACTCCCTACCTGATACCCTCTCTGAGGCTGTGGGGCGCCCTGGGTCCCAACCATCCATTCATGCACTGACGGCGGTCCTGAAGTCCTTTGTGTCCTGGGTGGAGGTGGCTTTTGGGCGACGGGCTGGCAAAAAGAGCACCCCACCTTCCCCTGCCTCATCTGTCTCATCAGATCCTGAATCTGATTCAGCCGCCGCGAACCTGGGTCACCCTGCTGGGTCTCCGACCACGCTCCCTGAATCCTCAGATAGGGGGGAGGATTCCTCCACTTCTGCAACCGTGTACAAAAAGGCGCTGGTGGACTCACTGATTGTAGCTGTGCGTGAGACCTTAAAGATGGAGAACGAAGCTGAAGTTGCGGCGGAGGCGCAGGTCCGCTTTTGGCATCATAAGCCATCCAGAGCGGAAAAGGTGTTTCCTTTCCCTGCCTATTTTGACAGAATTGTCACTAATTAGTGGGGACGACCAAAGCGTCCCCTTGGGTTCCCTAAGCAATTTTGCTAGGCGGTTTTAGGATTAAACAAGGCAACCATGATTCCGGTTAAGAGTCCAAGACCTTTAAGAACCCTGCTGACAGGAAGGCAGAGGCTGTGGCCCGCAATATGTACACCCTGGCTGGTTCGGCACTGAAGCCTTTATTCACCATTGCCTTGGTGTCACAGACTCTGACCAAATGGGCTAGGCTTTTGCGCCGTGACCTGGAGGCTTCTAAGGGCAAGGCCCTCCATCGTAGGGCCCTCTTTCTTTGCTCATAAGAAGTTTTTTCATCCCTCAGGGTCGACTGACAAGGGATCGCAGCCCTTCTGGGCCTCCCCTGGAGGACCCAAGCGAAATTGGACTGGCAAGTCAGGAGTTGACTTCTCAAGACCCGCAAACAAGGCCCCTTCAGCATGAAGGTGCGCCCTCACCCGTATCTGGGGTGGGGGAACACTTTCACTGGTTTCCAGACCCATGGACCCCCCTGGTACAAGTCGGGTGCGTCCACGAGGTCATTTGGCCCGGCTACAAGATCGAGTTTCATTCTTAACCTCGGGTAAGGTTCTTCCTTCCAACGTGTGACTGTCCCCGGTCTGCTTACAGGCTTTTCGTGGCGGTGCAAGACCTTTTACTTTGAAGGGTGATGGTCCCCAACTTCGGAACGTTTTCAAGGGTTTTACTCAAACCTGTTTACAGTCCCCAGGAAGGAAGGCAAGGTGCGTCCTATTCTGGACCTCAAGGCGCTGAACTGCTTTGTGTGGGTGCATAAGTTCAGAATGGAGTCCGTTTGCACGCTGGTGGCTTCCCTACATCAGGGGGATTTTTCTTGCCTCCATCGACATCAAGGATGCTTACCTTCACAATCCAATATGTGTCTCCAGCGGTCTTCCTTCTCTTTGCCATGGGAGAGGAGCATTATCCGTTTGTGGGGTTACCCTTTGATCTCGCTTCTGCTTCTTGGGTCTTCACAAAAGTGTTGGCCCCAGTGCTAGCATTGTTGCGCCAATGGGGGATCACGGTACTGGGCTACTTGGATGACCTCCTTCTGTGAGCGGAGTCTCCTACTGCTCTGGTGGAAAACCTGGAAATCCCCATACAAGCTTGAGGGTGTTTGGCAGGATTCTGAATTTTCAGAAGTCTGCGCTGGTTCCGTCCACAAAGCTGGACTATCTGAGTCTGACTCTGGACTTGGCCTTAGCCAGAGTGTTTCTTCCTCTGGAAAAACTCCAGAAACTGCAGGCTGTAATTAGTCTTCTGCTGTCCAGCAGATGGTAATCCCTCCAGACTTGCATGCGAGTGCTGGGCCTGATGGTGTCTACATTCAAGGCAGTTCTGTTTGCACAGTTCCATACGAGGTCCCTGCAAGGGAGATTCCGACCAAATGGGACAAGAATTTGCAGTCTCTGAACAATTGGATCTGGCGGAGCTGGGGAATGAAAGAGCTTGGGCTGGGCAAATCCTTCCTCCCCTTGTATTGAACAGTGGTCACGGATGCCAGCCTGTCCGGCTGGGGAGGCGTCCTCTGCAAAATTTCTGCTCAGAGGGTCTGGAGACTGGAAGAGTCCAGACTACCGATTAATGTCTTGGTACTCTGAGCTATCAGACTGTGCCTGAAACATTGGATGGATCGTCTTCAGGGATGTCCAGTGCACTTTCAATCAGACAATGCCATGGCTGTGGCCTATCTCAGTCACCAGGGGGGCACAAGAAGTGTCCTGGCGGCTCTGGAGGTAGCCGGCATTCTAAAGTGGGCAGAATGGCCCTCTCTGCCATGCACATTCCCGATTGGCAAACTGGCAGACGGATTACCTCAGTCAGCAGGCGTTGGACCAAGGGGAGTGGTCCCTTCATCTGGGGGAGTTGAGCAGAAACTGTCCTTGAGTACTATCAAGGGTCAGGTGTCGGCCTTAACGGTCTTCTTTCAACGGCCCCTAGCCACAAACTCCTTGGTGTGTACTTTTCTTTAGGGAGTTAGGTACTTGACCCCTCCAGTGCAGTCTCTGTTGCCGCCTTCGGACCTCAATTTGGTCCTTCTTTTGAGAATCTTCAGAAGATTCCCCTGCTTACGCTGTCCCAGAAGGTGGCCTGTTTGGGGGGCTTTCACCATTGTGCGCAGGGTGTAGGAATTGGCGGCATTACCCTGTAGTACACCTTACTTGGTGGGTCACAGTTATAAGGTGGTTCTTCGCCCCTGTCCATTGTTCCTTACTCAGGTTGTCTATGATTTTCATTTGAACTAAGACATTGTGTTGCCTTCCCTGTGTCCCAGGCCAAAACATCCAAAGGAAATTGCTTTGCATGCCTTGGATGTGGTCCAGGCAATTAGGGTGTACTTGGCAGCTACGGAGTCTTTTAGGAAATCAGACTCATGATTTGTGCTTACAGATGGGTCTTGATTTCATCAAGGGTCAGGTTTCTCCTTTCCCTGTCAAGGCGCACTCTACTCAGGGGCTCAGTGCCTCCTTGACCTTCCATCATCAGGCATCAGTGACGCAGGTTTGCTAGGCGGCCACCTAGTCGTTGGTGCACATTTTCACAGAGTTCTATATAGTGGATATGTTGGCATCTGCGAATGCTTTCTTTGGCCGCAAGGTTTTGCAGGCTGCTGTTTAGAGGACCTGGTCCTCCCTGAGGGTGTATTGTTTTTTTCAGGTGAGCTCCTGTTGTTTTGGTTGAGTTCCTGTTAACCTGGTTTGCAATAGTTAGCCTTGGAAATGTATTTTTCGCTGTTCCCACCCCTCATGTTTAACACTGCTTTGGGACGTCCCAAAGGTTAATAGGATCAGGAGCTATGTCCATCAATGAACGAAAGAGAAAATTGGATTTTTGACTTACCGTAAAATCCATTTCTCTGATGTTCATTGATGAACACAGCACCCACCCCTCTGTGTTGTTGTAATTCTTCTGACACTGCTTGTAACAAAACTGAGTACCTATAGCAGAGGGAGGGAGTATACCCCCCTGGAACTGCCCATAGGCGTAGCCAGACTTTTTTTCTGCCTAGTGTCCTACTCCTGTAGGGGGCAGTATAACCCAATAAGGTTGAAAATCATACAACACAATTGTGTTTTTAGATTTTAGATTTGTGATTTAAGGCTCAAAACTGTTTGTAACCTTTTTGAACTGTTGCTTTAAATAAAGATGTACAGAGGAAAAGAAGGAAACAAAAGGAAAAGAAGAATGGGGCTTACCCATCAGTGGCTATACTTAACTGTCGCCTTTGGCAGAGAACATGTGACCATTGTCTAAGCATTGATTACATATCTGGGCACCGTATGGGTTCCAGATATAGCATTTTAAAGAAAAAGTTGTAAAAGTTTGTCCATCTCAAATAGCACGATTGAGGATACACATTTAAATGATGCTCCTTTTTTTTCTGCTTAAGTCTGCTTTATATATAAAAAAAAAAGTGACCATGTCTCTTTAATCCATGATAGCATAGAGCTCTTGAAGGTCCATTTTAGTGACTGTTTGCATTAAAATTATCACATGATATGCTTGTTTTTGAGACATGTTTACGGTGTTGCATTTGTTACATTTTCTTAAATCTACATATGGTAAAAAAAAAAAAAAACTTTCTGCGTTTCCCAAGTAATTCAAACCACATCCTCTATCCATTTACACAGGGCTATCATTTCAAATCTGCCCTTATATAGAAACTTTTCCATGCCCTTAAGTACTCTGCCTTCTCCAGATGGTCACATGGTTAAGTTTGATTACTACAAAGTTCTGTTTTTGATGTATAAATAGGAAAAGGTTTATCTACCAATGTTGATTATGTTTAAAATGTATATTATTTCTAATCTTTGGTCCTTCATGTCTCCATGTGTCTACACAGGGTCTGTGTCTAGTAATGGAGGAAGGAATTAATGGAAGAACTGTAGATGGATCTTGTACTGATAGGATGCAAGAAGACACCACGGTGTCAGTGAGTGCTGATGGCACGGATCTAGCACTGATACATTCAACATCACAGGAGGTCAGCACGCCAGCAGACACACAGACAGCAGAGTCCCAAAACGTAAAGGAACTTGAACTTAAAATGAAGGAAAATTATATGGAAACAGAAGATTTATATGGGAAGGACAACATGGAAGCCCAGGAGCCAAGCATCATGCATAACCAAGACAACATAGGCATAGAAGAATCAGGTGTAACAAAGAGTACAGATAACAATGGAGAGGTTGATGTTAATCAAACACTTGATAGACCACAAAATGGACATCCAATCACAATACAGAGCCCATCAGATGAGGCTGCTAGTGAAGTCTCAACGAGTCCCATCTCTGTTACAAAGCAAACAGAAAAGTTTGATATCGAACAAAGTCCCGTCAGTAAGGCCATACAGGAAGTGACTCAGTGCTTGATGATAGATAACCAAAATCTGGAAACAAACACAGACAACCCTATCGCAAGCAGTATACAAACCAACCAAATTGATACTAAAGAGAGCGTACTGAAAACCTGCTTCTACAAACAAACCAATCAGGAAATAATTCCAATGCCAGTCTCTAATAAAATTATTCTTCCTGATACAAGAAACCAAGAGATGAGGAATGGCATGACTTCTGAGAGCATAGTTCTAGTACCAAGCTCACACACCAATACTCCACAAGAGATTCTAAAGGAGAATGCAGATAATGGGGACAATCTGAACCTCGTAGAGAGTGCCAACAGCATTGATGTCATGGATCCCACCTCCAAACAAAGCACCAGCCATATAGTCACACCAGTGCCAAACGTCACCATGCATCATGACTACACCGTATGTGTTTTTATGTTGCAATACTATTTACTGCTTCTGATTTTTCAAGTTGGATCTTGCACAGAACAGTTTATCTAGAAAGAAAGCATTTGGCACACTTGATTCATTAAGTTGTTTTATTTTTCCATCAGCTGATTCATCAAATTGTCACGAAGACAAATATGTGTAGTCTTTGCAGTTTTGATAACCTGTTTATGCCTGGTATGCTAATCGCACAAAGACCTCAAGATGTCACAAAGCCACGGGCTTAACCCTGTGAGAAAAAGTGGCCATTGTGGGTAACTCTGGCCATGTGATATGTGTAAGGACTATAGTTTTTGTCTGGTAGTGCTGATTAAAAGAGCACTTGGCTCTTGGCCAACTGGCTCTTTCTTTAGAAAGTTTGGAGACCCCTGGTTTGAAGTTAAAGTATATCTAAAGCCAAGCTTTTTTTTTTTATTTAGATAGAGTAGGGAAGGGTTAAATTCTTATCAGGAAGCCAGCAGAAATCTCTCCAAAGTGAAGATTTCCCTTTTTTAAGCGGAGTTCCAACCTGGAAAAATAAATAAATAAATAAACAAAAGTCAGCAGCTACAAATGCTGTAGCTGCTAACTTTTATAATCATATAAAGACACTTGCCTGTCCAGGTATCCCGCGATATCGGCACCCCAAGCCGATTGGTCCATCGACTTTGGTTGCGCCGTCATTGCAAGTAAGGGAATCTGGCAGTAAAGTCTTAAGGCTTCACAGCCAGTTTTCTACTGCAATGCGCGAGTCAGGCTCCACTTTCTGAATGGTCCTGTCATCTTCTGGCACACACACAGGTCCCAGTAGGCAGCGGTAGGAAGGAGGAGGGGCCGGACATGACGTAGATCGCCGTGTGGCAATCTTACCAGGAAGCGGGTACCTGTCAAAATCAGGAACCCGCTCCCCCCCAAAAAGTGCCAAATGTGGCAGTGGAGAGTGGGAGGGTGCGAACAAGGAGAGCTGTTCTGGTGACAGCTCAAAATTGTTAGGTTTCCCTCAATTCCATTCTTGTGACAGTGGTCAGCAGAACAATTAGAAAAGGGAATGTCCAATCAAATCTGTCTCTGTCTAAAGCGTAAAAATTGTTCGGGCTTTAGATAAACAGAAAGAGCTTGTGTACACCAGCCTGCACACTAAAACGATTCAGGCTGGTGTCTCTTCTGTAAGGGCAGTGCGATTATGTTGTTGCTACCCAAGACACTGCTTACATTTTATCTTTTTTTTAACTTTGTTTAAATGTCACAATACAAAGCTTTCCTCAAATATGTGCACTGCAGAACATTGTGGCATACTGTGAGTCGTACTGCATAGTGTTGTGGTGTGACCAGGGCATTTTCTATGTGCCCTAGTGTTGTGTCCATCTGTCCAAACCAACGCAGCTCAACACTTGGTGTGAAGGAGCCCTAAGAGTGCTACTAAAAAGGCAAGCACCACAAAGCACCTGTGTAAATCATACTTAACCATGGTGCAAAGTCCCATTCACCAGCCCTATGTCCAGAGAGTGCCCTGCTGGCACATAACACACTCATAAGGTAGGGAGTTGGCAGATGGGGGTGGAAAAGAACTTTGCAGAAGGGAACAGACAATGCTATTCTGGATGAAGAATGGTACAAGTGGGCACCTTTGGTTTATGCTCTTCTGTAGCATTTCTAACCACTTCTGCCCTGTAAGGTTTTACCCCCTTAATGATCAGGCCATTGTTTGTGATATGGCACTGCGTTACTGACAATTGTGGGGTCATGCGACGCTGTACCCAAATAAAATTGATGTCCTTTTTTCCCACGAATAGAGCTTTCTTTTGGTGGTATTTGATCACCTATGTGGTTTTTATTTATTGCGCTGGAAACAAAAAAGACCGCCAATTATGAAAAAGAAAAAAATAAATATATATATATATATATTTTACTTTCTGCTATAAAACATACCCAATAAAAAAAAATAAAAATCCTAATTTCTTCATCAATTTAGGCCAATATGTATTCTGCTACATATTCTTGGTAAAAAAAAAAAAAAAAAAATCCCAATAAGCGTATATTGATTAGTTTGCGCAAAAGTTATAGCATTTACAAACTATAGGAT